>NC_037670.1:175737281-176032360 GCF_003255815.1 Theropithecus gelada
TTTTTTTTTTTTTTTTTTTTTTTTGAGACAGAGTTTTCACTCTTGTCTCCTAGGCTGGAGTGCAGTGGTGTGATCTCAGCTCACTGCAACCTCTGCCTCCCGGGTTCAAGTGATTCTCCTGCCTCAGCATCCTGCATAGCTGGGATCACAGGCACCTGCCACCAGGCCTGGTTAATTTTTTAAAAATATTTTTAGTAGACCTGGGGTTTGATCATGTTGGGCAGGCTGCTCTTGAACTCCTGACCTCAAGTGAGCCGCCGCACTCATCATCTGATATCTTACATCTTACAGGTAGAAAAAATTTTAAAATAAATTTTGAATTATGCAAGTCAAACCAAAGATGCCAGTGGACATGGCCTGTTAGATGACATTTAGCCTGGAGCTGACTCCATAAATATTTTAAGTTTGGCCCAAAGGGTTTTCTGTATATTGTGAACTGTAACAGGTGGAGGTGTAAACAGACGGTAGCCTACACATGTGCCAGTCACTGAGTTTTGGCAATCACATGTAGCCAACTGCTCCAACTGTGTTCAAATAAGACAGACGCTGAGCTGTAACCAATCCAGCTGTTTCTGTGCCTTACTCCCGTTTTCTGTGGTCACTTTCCTTTTTCTGTCCATAAATCTTCTTCCACCACATGGCTGAGCTGGGGTCTCTGAGTCTCCTCTGGCTCAGAAGGCTGCTCGATTTGCGAATCGTTCATTGCTCAATTAAACTCCTTTAAATGTAATTCGGCAGAAGTTTTCCTTTTATAAGGCCCAAGAGCCACCAGTCACTGCTTCTATCTGGACGAGGCTGGGTCACCTATAGAGCTGCAGGCCTGGTTCGCCCTCCCCAGGCACCTCTGCTGGGTTCCTCCTCCTCACAGCTTCCAGACCCACTTGTGCCCCTCCTGCTCCATCCTCATGGGGAAGGACCTGTCCTCCTGTCCCTCATGTCACCGAACTCACAAAGCCTTTTCACTGTCCTGTATGTTACCACTTAATGACAAACTGTTTAACGTTCAAACCAAACATAAAAGTATGTAAGTTCCCTCTCCCCACCAAGATCTACCGTCTGTCTTGGGGACGGGGGTCCTGCCACGCTCTCTGGGCCCCATGGCACCCAGTGCTGTCCTGAGCCAAGGGGTCTGGCAAATGCCTGCTGCCACCAGGCAAGGAACAGGAAGAACAGTGAGAGGGCCGGCTCCAGTCAGGGTGATCTACTCTCCCTCTGTGGAGAGCGGGCCGCATGTTTTGTTTTGTGTGTCGGGGGGAGGTTTAGGAAGTTACCTATTAGAGAAGGAGCCCCCTTTTCCAGGGAGTCCCGTCAGGAGACTGAGCAGTGTGAGTGGAAAGCCCTCTGGAAGCCCCAGGCTGGCACTCGGGAGGCAGCTCTGGGTGGAAGCAGGAGATGGTTAGGACCCGAAACTTAAAATGTAAAAGGCCCTCACAACAAAGCCCCAAACTCTTTTGAAAAACAGAGGCCAGGTGCAGTGGCTCATGCCTATAATCTCAGCATTTGGGAGGCTGAGCCAGGTGGATCACCTGAGGTTAGGAGTTCAAGACCAGCCTGACCAACATGGCAAAACCCCAATCTATACTAAAACTACAAATATTAGGCAGGCATTGTGGCGCGTGACTGTAGTCTCAGCCACTCCAGAGGCTGAGGCAGGAGAATCGCTTGAACCCAGGAGGCGGAGGTTGCAGTGAGCCGAGATTGCACCACTGCATTCCATTCCAGCCTGGGTGACACAGTGAGACTGTCTCAAAAAAAAAAAAAAAGGAAAAAGGAAAAGAAAAAAGAATCTTTTTCCCAGAAGGTCTTGAGAAGAAAGCCCTGCTTTGAGGTGGGGCAGGAAGGAAGGAGAGGGAAGAGGAGAGTGGGAAGGTCCTGATGTGGTTTAGCAGCTCTTCAGAGATGGGGGTGTGTCAGCAGGCAGGACCACGAAGGGGCTGCCGGACCATCCAGACCCTTCTCAGGGCCAGGCTCCAGCTGCTTGGCTTTGAGAAATGGAGACAGTAGCCAGGGCTCGGGGAGGCCTTCTTGGGGCCTCTCAGGGGAATCTGCAGGGGCAGAACAAGGAAGCCTTGTGTGCTGTTTTGGGTGTAGTGTGGGGCACTGCCTGGGGCCTTAGACTCCACAGCCACATCCTTCAGTGGTTCCTGCAGCGACAGAGTCCCCAGCAGGGGCCTGTCCGGGTCCCACAATGCACCTAGGACAGGCTATTTCCTCTCCCGAGAGTCAAGAGGGAATGTTCTCATCCTCCTCTCCCAGCCCCTTCCCCCACTGGACACAGGGCCCCTTCGGTGACGCTTCCCAAGGGCTGTGCCCCCGTTTCCCATAGGCATGTGTGGGGACCTGATGGGGCAGAGCTGAACAGGATGTAGTGGGGGGCATTTTAGGTTCAAAACCCTGTGCCACCCCCCACATCCTCATGACCTGCGACAGCCCTGTAGGCAAACCCCTCTCGGGGGCTGGGGTCTTGGTGTGTAAAGGAAGGGGCCAGCCACAGAGAGCTCTAACTCCTCCTCCATGGACAATGCTGAAAAGGACCTATGTCCGTCCCTGAGCAGGGCATGATCAAAACTAGCCCTGGCCAGGTGCGGTGGCTCATGTCTGCAGTCCCAGCACTTTGGGGGACTGAGGGAGAAGGATCGCTTGAGCCCAGGAGTTTGAGACCATCTAGGGCAACATGGCAAGACTGTCTCTATTAAAAACAAAATTGGCCAGATGTGGTGACATATGCCTGTAGTCTCAGTTACACGACAGGATCACTTGAGCCCAGGAGTTCAAGGCTGCAGTGAGCTAGGATAGCACCACTGCACCCCAGCTTGGGTGACACAGCAAGACCCTGTCTCACAAAACATAACACAACACAACAAAATGAGCCCAAACAGCACCCATGCAGGCACTGGGCAAAGGCCCAGAGGAAACAGGTACTCTGTGGTACCTATCTTGGCAACACCTATCAAAACCACAAGTGCCCATGTTCCTGGACCCAGTAATTCCATTTCTGGGGCTTTCTTCCATAGACTTATTTGTGTAATTGCTAAGTGTCGAGTGTACAGCTTATTCATTACCATGGTGCTTTTAAGAGCAGAGCCTGGAGACGCAGAGGCTCCTCAAGAAGAGGTTAGATAAATCATGGCCCACTGTAGGCACGGGCAGCCGCCATCCCTGTCGGAACATGACAGGGATCCTCGTTCCTTTCATCTCCAGGATGCAGCGGTAAGTGAAGAAAGCCAACTGCAGAGCCATCTGTATCAAATGATACCATTTGTAGTTTCAAAAAAAGGAAAGAGAATATCTATATTCTGCCTGTCTGATTTTGCCTAGACTATCTCTGGCAGGATCTGGAAGCGCTGGCTGTCTCCAGGGAAGGGAACAACTGGCAGGGAGGGCTTTCATCATATCCCCTTTTTGATTTTTCAAACTTTCTATCATGGGAATGGATTATCCATTCAGAAAATGACTTCTTTTCAGCCACTGTTTTGCTTTTGAGCCAAGAGGCTGGTGAAGGCCGTATTTAAGCACTGACCTGCCTCCTGCCCTGATTGCCCCAACGCGGCCCCCAGCTCTGTGCAGGGGTGTCTCCCACGAGGACCAGGACCAGGACCTCTGTCGTGTCTCCCGCTAGAACCAGGTCCATGGCTGTGCCTTCCTGAGCTCCCCTCTCCCTTCCTCTCTCTCTTTGAGAAGCGTTTCCACTTCCAACATTCTTCAGGGATGAAGCTTAGTCACTGTTGTGCAAGGAATATTCACAGACCATGAAAACCCCTTGCTAGTTCTTTGGGTACAGAATGTTCATCTTTCCAGTAAATAGTTTAAAGAGAATGGAACTGTGACCAAGCCCCCCGCCCACCGCTGAGGGCTCTTAAGAGCACAAACCATGGCGTCTGCTCCTCCCGTGGCCCTGTCCCCTTGCAGACCGCCCCCATGTGAGTACTGGAATGATCCTAACCCAGTCCCAACGGAGGTGAGAGCGGTGGCGTGATGCAGGAGTGAACCTCTAGGGGCGAGGAGATGAGAAGGCGGACTGTTCATCTGGGGGTGGGAACACCTCATTTCTGGGGGGGCTGAATGATCCTCTATTATTACAATCTTTCCAAGTTCAGAAGCTGCTCCCATCTTTCCACCTGGCCTTACTGCTCCTTCCTGTTCCTTCCAGAGCTGGTGACTCCTGTGGGGAAAACAGGTGACACTCTGGACCACAGAGGGGGAAGGGAAGCTTTTAGGGGAACAGATAGGTGAAATGCTAAGACTCACAGTGTGTGCATTAGGGATGTGTGTGTAGTTTGGGGGCACAGGGAGTGAATCTTCCTGGAACCAAACATATGCCCTATCTGTTGACTGATACCTGAAATGTTTTTAAGAGGGGGTAGAGTCTTGCAGCATCGATGCTTTTTTATTTTTTATTTTTTTGCACAATGCCACCCTGTTTACAGAGGGCTTACACACTCTGGCTCCATCTGCCCCTCAGAGATGAAGAAACTGGTGGCTGGAGAAAGTTCAGTTACTTATCCACGGTCCTTTAGCGAATACACGGCAGGGGCCACACCTTAGCTCCACTGTCCTGACTGTAAAACCCAGACACTTTCTGCCACAATCAAACCGGGGTATCACCAAGAGAAAGAACGTGAAGACTTAAAATTACATTTCAGCTGTAAGAGTTACTCTCCCAGAAGTGGCGCTTCACCGGCCAACAGGAAGGAGAGCTTGGATGACACTGGGTGACTGCACAGGGAAAGAAGAGGTGCCACCTCAGCCTCCTGAGTAGCCGGGACTCCAGACAAATACCATTACACCAGCTAAGTTTTTTATTTCTTATTTTTGTAGAGATGGGGTCTCACTATGTTGCCCAGGTTGGTCTTGAACTCCTGGTATCAAGTCGCCTCCTGCCTCAGCCCCCCAAAGTGCTGGGAATATAGGTGTGAACTGCCATGCCTGGCCCCCCATTACTTTTAAATAGACCAATTTATTTCTCAATCATAGGGTCAACCGGGGAACTCAACCTTGGGTCTGATCAGGAAATGAACAGCTCCCGGACAGCTGCCGTGGGCCAAGCATGCTGGGGGTGTTGAGGAAGGGGGTGCGAAGATGGATTAGAGCAAGTCCCTGTAGTCTGGGGCGGGGGAAATGGGGATGAAAACAAAAAAGCAACCCCACCACCACCATGCAATAAAGCTGAGAACCAAGAAAGCAGGGGGAGCTCAGGGAAGAGAAGAGAGCCTGAGGGTGGGGGTGGGAAGGTGGCTCAGAAACCCCAGGAAAGCGCTGGGCCCCGATGGTGGAGGAGGACACAGATCTGCCCCAGCCCAGGGGCCTCTCCTAAGGCCCCAGGCAGGACTGGGCCATGGCAACTGTCACCCAAGAAGGCTCTGGCCAAAGGACAGACAGCTGCCCCCTTTCTGTTCCTTCCCAGAAGACATCTCCTCCTTTCTCCCGCTCCTTCAGCGCTGTGTTTAGGACACCGCCAGCCTCTGCGGCGAACAATGCCTTTGATTCTCCCAGGGCGGTAGCCAGGCCCAGTGAACAGGCCCAGTGAGGGGAAAGAAACCGCTCCTGGCAGCCACACAGAACACCACGAAAGGGGCTCCAGACACTGGGGAGCCGTGGGCTGGTGACTTCTCAGGGCCTGGCCCTGCTGGCAGGCGCTGGAGAGGAGGAGGAGAACAGAGGTGCCCCCGAAGGGAACTGAGCCCTGCTGGCCGTGGAACAGCTGTGCGGGGTGGAAACGGAGGCCTGGCCCTCAGAAGCCCCAAGCTCTAGACCTGGTTTTACTGCCAAGTAGCCATGGGCTCTGGGACAAATCCACCCCTTGCCTTGGTACAAATAAACCAGGTAGACCAGATGCCTCTCCGGTGCAATCCGGCCCCTGCACTGCATACATGGAATGAGCTGGAGCCTCATTCTTGCCTTTTACACGCATAAGGTCTGGAATGACAAGAAGGAAATAATGTATTCTGCTGACTGTTGTTTCAAGAGGCAAAGTGAGCAGAGCAGCCTTTCCACTGACACTGGAGGGAGGCTTTGCTTATACAGGGTTTGAAATCTCCCTCCACTCATCAGAGATGAGGAGCCGGGTGTCGTTCTCTACTTTGGAGGGAGGATGGCGAGCATCGTGAGGGGGAACGGTGGCCCAGGGAGGTGCCCAGCGGAAGTGTCACAGCCCGAGAGGGACAGGAGTCCCTGTGCTGGGTAGCTGTAGCACACAGAGCGATGCGACCAGCAGGCAGGCGGAGACCCTGGGCGGCGCAAGTTCAGGCCAGGCAGGTGACCCAGAACCCAGCCTCTGATGTCTGCTTAGGACTCTCTTTTCTCCAGGAGCAAATCCACTGCTTCAGTGTTTTGGCCCTTTCTCAGGTGCCCTCCGGCCTGGCTCCTGCACTTTCTCCCTGCATGGCCCCCGTCTCCCGCAGGTTTTACCTTCTCCTACCCCTCATTCCAGAGCCCCACCCTCCAGGGCCGCGGGAGCTGAGTGCTGGGCCCTCTCACTCCAGAATGGCTCTGGGCAGCGCAGGCACCTGCAGGAGCCTCGGGGAGCTGGGGAAGAGAGGGGCAGTATTCTCAGGGCCCCAGCTGCCCCCTCCTGCCTGCCTTGCCTCCAGCGACTCCTCTTCCCCTGGTCCCTCCAGGCCTGGGCGGTAATGACTCCTGAAACCCTGCCCACACCCCTGGGAAAAGCCCCTTCAGAACTCCAGCTGCATACCCTTGTTTCCTGCCCCCAGTGATACAGTTTCCAGCCTCCACTCCCAAACCAGGACAAGGACTGACCAGCACTGTGGAAGGAGCTGAGCTCTGGGGCCAGAAACCTGGGCTGGACCCTAAGTCACCACTTGCCAGCGATGCGGCCTCAGAGTCGTCAGCTCAGAGGTTTGGTTCATTCTTTGAACATATGAGCTGCCCGTGGGATTTGTGTGATGTGTAAGAGGTAACAAGCAAAGCACCCTGGGACAATGAACGATAGGGCCCGTATTCAATATGGGCAGCTGCCATTGATAGCAGGTGACGTCTCTGGGAGAAGACCCTGCTTGTCGGATGCTCAGAGCTGGCTCTAGCTTCTGCCTTGCCTGGGGGACAGGAGTGTAACACACCTGAAGTTCAAGCTGCAGCTCACCCCTGGCCGACTCCACCCTGCAGCCCCTCCACACAGGCGTAGTGTGGAGGTGAGAAATCCCAGTCGAGCCCTCTCTGACAAGTTGGGGTCTCCTTCAGGCAGTTCTGGCCATAGCCATCCCAGCGCCCCCAGCCACAGTTGGCCATGATGCACTCTGAAAGCTGTTTCTGAGGGCGTGGAGGCCAGTCCCTGGTTTCTCATCACCTGGAGATGCAAGAAATTTGAAATAGCTGGACACCACCAAGACAAGCTCCAGGTGCCACACGTCAGTTCGCTGAACCGCGCCTGGCCTGGGGTGGCGTTAGGTATCACATCACAGTACCACTTAGGCCCAGGAGTCCACTTCCTCTGTAACCCACTGCAGGCTGCTGTTCCGTTTGCACAGAGGCAGGAATACCCTACACAGAGCAGGCCTGCCTGGGCCTTCAGCCATTTCTTCTCTTTCCCCTGAGCCCAAGGTGGCTGTGGCGAGGTCATCTTCAAGACCATTCTACCATTCTCCACCCTCTGTGTTGGTGGATGCATTCCAGAGTGATCCATTCAACCTGAACTATCCTACTTCCTACGGCCCCAACTGCCCAGCACTTCTCTGAAAGTAGCCTGTCCTCAGGGCCGCGCCACCAACACCCCTACCCCATGCTCAGCTTCTCTTCGAGAACCGCTGCGGTAGACAAACACTTCAGCTTCAGCACCCCTTTACGCTCTTGAAAAATAGGTTAACATATAGTATGTTTATGGTTGTCATTTATAAACGAATTAATGTTTGAAATTTTCTCAGTTTTAATTTCTAACATAGGCTGGGTTTGGTGGCTTAGGCTTGTAATCCCAACATTTTGGGAGGCCGAGAAGGGAGGAGCTGGGACCCCAGGAGTTCAAGATCAGCCTGGGCAACAAAGTGAGACCCCCATTTCTGCAAAAAAATAAAAAATTAGCTGGGCATGGTGGCATGTGCCCTTGGCCCCAGCTACTCAGGAGGCTGAGGAGGGAGGACTGCTTAAGCCTGAGAGGCTGAGGCTACAATGAGCCATGACTGCACCACTGGACTCCAATCTGGGTGACAGAAAGACCCTGTCTCTAAAAAAAAAAAAATCCTAATACGGTGAATATTGATTCATATGACCCACAGAAACAAAAGCTGTTTGGGATCCTCATTTTTTTAAAAGCAACTTCTCACCAGTCTATATTTTTTAAAACAAAACAGCCGGGTGCGGTGGCTCAAGCCTGTAATCCCAGCACTTTGGGAGGCTGAGACGGGCGGATCACGAGATCAGGAGATCGAGACCATCCTGGCTAACACGGTGAAACCCCGTCTCTACTAAAAAATATAAAAAACTAGCTGGACGTGGTGGCGGGCACCTGTAGTCCCAGCTACTTGGGAGGCTGAGGCAAGAGAATGGCGTGAACCCGGGAGGCGGAGCTTGCAGTGAGCTGAGATCCGGCCACTGCACTTCAGCCTGGGCGACAGAGCGAGACTCCGTCTCAAAAAAAAAAAAAAAAAAAAACACCAAAAACCAAAAAACCGAAACAAAAAAGGAGTGGCATTTTCACTTTTTGCAAATGTCTTGAACAGCTGGCCTAATCGAAGATGCTAGGTTTCTGTATCTGTTAGTGCCCTCATTCCCTGTGGGATGGTTTTGCTCTAAACCATTGTCTGGGCAGTCCCCAGTCCCTGTTCCCACCGAGTCTAACCCGACATGCTGAGTAGAGCATCTGAGCCACAGGGACAGTTGGGATGCTTCTCAGGCCGCACTTCCCAAACCTGGCTGGGCCGAAAGTCACCCGGGAGCATTAAGAACACATGTGCCCATAGGCCTGAAGATCCTGAGCGATGGGGCCAGGAGGAGCCTGGGGATGTGCTGTCTGACACATTCCCCAAGTGATGCGGGTGGTCAGACACATTTTGGAACCATTCATTTAATCTAACTCCCTATTTCATAGATAGGAAACTTCTACAGTAATTTTTAGTTCCCATTGTTTATGGTCATGCGGTGCCAGTGCCTCCATCCTCTGTCTCACGGCTCCCTTCTATGGAAGAGCAAATTCCCTTCCTTCCAAGTCCCCAGCCCCCTGCTTGGTCTCTCCCTGCAGCCAAGGCCAGCTTCATGCAGAAACGCCCCGGAATGATGCCTCGTCCCCGGGTACCAGGTGTGTATGCAGCTGCCGGCCAGGCCAGCTCTCCTGAGCTCTGCTGCTCCTTTCCAGCCAGCTGCTTTGAGATCTTGCTCTGAATGTTCCTAAAAGACAAGTTTCACACCCGCCTGGTGTCCTCCCCACCCCACTCCAGCCCTGCCCTTCAGGATCCCCTTTCTCAGGGGGAGTTTCTGGACTCTGGCCCCTTTATAGCTGAATGGCCCTGGCCCTGGCCCTGGCTGAGCCCACTCTCAATTTGTATTTTAATCCGGAGTAAGGTTTCAGGCTGCAGATTTCGGTTCTAGGCTCTAAGAATCTGTTTTATGATCTTTTGTCATTGAAACTATTCAAAATATGTTGGAAAATATCTGAGTGATCTTGGAGTCAAAGCATCATGGTAATGTGGAAGGTGAAAAATTATTTCTATTTAAAAAAAAAACTTTTAGGAATTTTTTCAAGGTTCTTATTCTCCTAAAAGGAATCCAGAAAATATCCAGTTTTATGGGGCTTTGTATACCCAATAACATTCTGCACCTAGTTATTAAATAGTTGGCTCTAGCATGTGGGTATTTCCACAGGAACTAACAAAACAAAACAGAAATGGTGGTGGAGGGGAAGGAAACGAGAATCTCACAGGGGCTAATTTTAGATCAGTCCCAACTCTGACAATGTGGTCCCAGCCTCTGCTGTCTGCCCTGTTCCTTCTTCATGCTTGCCTGGAGGTCAGAGTTCTACATCATGGACCCAAAACGTAACCCTAGATACTTCGCTTGAGCAAAAGACAACAGCAGATGTGCGTCTTGATGTTGCACTAGAAAGCAGTCCTGGGGAGGCCCAGGGGAGACCCCTCTGCTGCTTTGTGAGAGAGAGAAACTCTGCAACAGAACTTTTCCTGTACACAGCGGTTTCGGAAAAACAATTCGCTAAGAATTTGTCAATGAAAGGGAAATGTTAGCAGCCTCAGTCCCTCTAAGTATCAGTATTTGTGGAATCACAAAAGCAACAGGTATTGTTTGGTGCTGTGGAGATGAACCCTGCTGAATGTGACAGAACTGGGACGGGCCCCAGCACGAGAATCATAGGTGGCAAGAATGGGCATGACCTTGCGGGACAAAGGTCTCAGAACCTCATTTTCGGTGGAGGAAGTGCAGGCTCTGAGAGGTGCAGTGTGAAGCCGAGGATCTACCCCCCAGCCCAGAAGCAGGTCCGTGGCCATGACTCAGGTCTTCAGGCCGCAGCCCAGGGTGCTTGCTCCATTCCAGGAGGTTTCCGATGGTGACCTCATCCCTGCGGAATGTTGGGGAGAAGACCGTTTGTGTGGGCAACAGGAAGAAGCCCACGGTCGCACCAGGCGAGGTGGGTGCCTGAGGTCAGAGGTGTGTCTGCCTTGGGCTGCCTCTCTGTGTCCGCCCTCCTCCCCAGCGGGGCTCGCTTGGCCAGGTGCCAAGGGTGTACAGGGTGGAGTGGGTAGTGCAAGGCCAAGACTTGGCACTTTGGATTTGGAAGGGGAGGGAGGAGGAGGAGGAGGAAATGAGGCCATCCCTGGGGTCCTTGCTGAGTCAGCATGGTGACTCTCATCTCCTAGAAGGAAATAAGGAAGGACACCAATTCAATAAGAGACCTGGGGGACTTTCACACTCTCAGCTGATGCCAAGGTGCCCAGTGAGCAGGGGAAAGGCTTCCTGGCACTGGCTGCAGGATGGGGCCAGAATATTCCTGGGCAGGAGCCCCCCTGGTGGCCCATCCTGCCTGAACATGTTCTTAGATCAGGACTAGAGTTCAAGATTTCAGAAAGGTCATTCTAACCTTGATCTCTTTGAGATGCCTGTTCATGCCAACTGTTCTGGTAAAGCCAGTATACACGGGTATCGCTATGATGTAAAACAGCAGATCTGATGTGAGGGTAAACTTGGAATTTACCCCGATGAGATGGGGTGTGGGGAGGGTCCAGTGGCTGCAAGGCCCTGGAAGCATGCCTCTTCCAGGGAGGCCCCCATCATCAGAACTTCCACCTGCAATGTCCCTGCCCTGTGCTGGCCAGGGAACTCCGCAGCGGGCTCCCGCACCGTGCCTGGGATTTGGACACTGCTTGCTTCGGACTGTTTCCAGTCCCTCTTGAAATTTCTGGTTGTTGACAAATTGTTTATTATTCTAGCTCTTGAGGAAACTTTCTAAAACTGAGGAAGAAGTAGTTCTTCAATTTTCTCGAATCCCAGGACACTTTGATCATCTGATAAAACTGATAAATGAAGCGTGGGTACAGATTTCTCTGTCTCTCAAACCACTTCGGGGCACTTCCAACTCCCCAAAAGTCAGGTTTTAGGAATCTGTATTCCGAGGGGTCTGAAAACGTTTTCGTGGTTCCCGTCTCCTCCAGGGTGGCCGGCCTCCCTGTTCCAGCGTCTGAGAGGAGCTGTGCCTATTTTGCACCCTGAACCTCCAAACTCAGAAGTCTCTGAGGAACCCTGAATAGGAGAAAATGTGGCTGAAAATGAAGTGGAAAATCAGTGTGATAACCAAATCAAGATCACGCCTTGCTGGGACCCTGTCACACTAAAGCTTCTAGAGCATAATACTTTTTAAAATCTGTAATAGCACCTGGAGTTTTTTCCTGTGCTTTCTACAATTCAGCTCTTTTAGTCTCCTCTAAACCCTTGGTGGCGGCGGCTCACTGCTCATGAACAGATCCCCTCCTGGGGGGCTCCAGTGGCCCCCCACAATGGTCCCATTCCTGAGCTGTTTATCCTCACCCTGGGGGGCCCCCTCAGATCACCCAGGCTCACTGCTCTGGATGAGGCACAGGTGAGAAGGGCTGTGGGTGAGGCAGGGAGGACTTTGAGCCACCGTCCCCTCCTGGAAGTGTATCCTAGGCCATTTCCAGGTGTACAGCTCTCAGGGGAGACAAGAATGCATTGTTCCACCTGGTACAATGGGCTGTGGGCCACAGAAGCACATTCGCAAACCTCCACTTAGGAGAGCCACGTTCAGCAAAGCAGGAGAAGGCGGCAGAGGCTGGGATGGGGAGACCATCTGTGAGTGTGGTTCCTGCCTGGCTTTCCCCTTCCTGCCAGGTCTCCCAAGAGGCCAGGTGGCGGCCGCAGCCGGTGGCAGACACTCCCTTCCTGGGGTGCTGGCTGCAGCCGGCTGCCATGGGACTCCAACCAGGGCTCTCCTGGGGCTCTGTTGACTCAACACATCATCTGACGCCACCCCGGCAGGCCCTCTGGGTGTCAGGTGCCAGTGAGACGGGTTGGGGAGGCTGGGACGGTGTCCAGACTGCCGCCTCTGCCCCAGAGCTCGTTTCCATGGTGCCGTTCCCAGCTCTGAGCTCTCCTCATTCACATCACGAAGGCAGGGATCGTGAGCTCTAGGGGTTGTCTGCCTCCAGTGATTAATCGGTACGATTCTCCATGGAGGAGGAAGAGAAGAGGAAGGAAAGCTGCAGATGAAAGGGAATTAAGCGTCTCGTGGTGGAAACAAATGTATTGGCTGCATCCTTTCAAAGACAATCTGGAATCTCAAACCTAGGGTTTATCTCTGCCCCTCGAGAGCAACAACAATTCCGGGAGTTCAGGGCCGTGATAGAAAACGACAGCATCACAGCTGAATTGCTGCCCGTGTTTTTAATAGAGAGGTAGCCACTCACCCCGAGGGAGGTGGGAAGGGGGCCCTCTTGCTGGTGAGCTGGGAATTCCTAAGACTTCCTGTGTCTGACGCACAGTCACTACCACTGGGAGAGCTCGCTGTGGAGGGAGAACTCAGCCCTCTGTTTGCATAATCTGAGGGTCTGGAAAGCCCCCCGCCCGCTTCCAGATACCTCATCTACTTGACAAACTTGCAAGACGCCCTGCCTCCCCTTTCTACACATCGCTCTTCCCTGGAAGATTCCTGCTTTGTTATTCTTGGTCCATCTGCAGAAGGCAGGCTGGACACTCCACAAAGGACCCAAGAGAGGAGCAGCCATTAGGAAGGTGTGAGGCTGGGAGGGAAGAACAGGGCCAGGGTTCCGGATTCAGTTGTACCACATCATACATGTTGCCTCCATGTATTTTTCTCTTTGGTGTCAGGTTTCTAGAATCAGTGCATGGAAAATGATATCTGAACACGGTGCTTAGGGGAGCCGGGTTTTTTCCATTTATCTTCTGATTCACTCCACAGCTTCCACATCTATTGTCACCTAAGCTCATTGTCTGTGAAGCCCTCACTGGTTCCTAGAGTGAATCATTCCTCCTTTTCATGCACTTAGTACATTCCAACGTTATCAAATGATGGTGTGCTTGGTTGTTTCTTGATGCATCTCAATCCTTCCACTAAGCGTGAATGGCCGTGAGTCTCACTTAGCGGTATCCCATAGGGCCTGGCGCACTGTCCCAGCTCAAGAAAGATTTGCGGAGCTTGCTTTGTACATAGTGCTCAACAAGTAGACAAATCTAACTTTAAATCTTAACTTCTTTAAAATACACCGTTAGGAAAATGAAACAAGAAACACGGCAGAGGGAAAACACAATTATCCCTCTGTGTCTGCAGGGAATGGATTCCAGAACCCCTCTCAGGCACCAAAGCCTAGGGTGCTCAAGTCCCTGATAGAAAATGGTGTAATGAGTGCATAGGACCTATACACACCCTCCTGTATGCTTTCAATTATCTCCGGATTACTTATAATACCCAATATAACGGAAATGCCATGCAAATAATTATTATGCTGTGCTGGTTTTTCATCTGTATTTTTATTGTTGTATTATTATTTTTATTATTGTTCCCCCTGAATATTTTTGATCTGCGGTTGGTTGAAGCTGAGGAGGTGAAACCTGCAGATAATGGAGGGCTGACCGTATTGCAAAACACATCTATGATAAAGGACCTGTAGCAGAGTATATAAAGAACTCTCAAAACTCAGCAACAAGAAAAAAAAAATTCTCAGTAAAAAGAAAAAAAGTAGAAGATTTAAACAGAGACTTCAGCAAAGAAGACATACAGATGACAAATAACGATATGACGTTCACCATCATTAATCTTTAGGGATATATAAATTAAAACTACAATGAAACATCACTATTAGACCAACTAACAGCTACAAAAACCTGACAATACTAAGGCTGACAAGGATTTGGAACAACAGGAACTCTCATATGTCACTGGTGGAAATACAAACTAGTATAGCCATTTTGGAAAACGGTTTGACAGTTTCTTCCGTAGTTAAACATACATTTACCATACAACCTAGCCACACCACTCTTAGAAGATATGAAACCTTGTTCACACAAAATCCTGAACGCAAATATTTTCAGTGGCTTTATTCATAGTTGCCCCAAACTGGAGACAACTCAAACATCCTTCAACAGGTGAATTAATAAACTGGTACAGCACTTTGGGAGGTGGAAGCAGGAGGATCGCTTGAGGCCAGGAGTTCAAGACCAGCCTAGGCAACATAGTGGGACCCCATCTCTACAAAAAATAAAAAAGTTGGCTGGGTGCAGTGGCACATTCCTGTTGTCCCAGCTGCTTGGAAGGCTGAGGTGGGAGGATTACTTAAGTCTGGGAGTTCGAGGCTGCAGTGAGCCACGACTGTGCCACTGCACTACAGCCTGGGTGACAAACTGAGATTGTCTCAAAAAACAAAAAAAAAAGAAAAAGAAAAAAACTGGTGCATCTATACAATATAATACTACTCAGTAATAAAAAGGAAAGAACTCTTAATATATGCAACACAATGAATTAATCTCAAATGCATTTTTCTAAGTGAAAGAAGCCAGGTCCAAATATATACATACTACATATTTCCATTTATACAACATTCTGGAAAAAGCAAAATTATAGCGGACAGAAAAAAAAGTCTGTGTTTGCTGAGGATGAGGGGAGAAATGGACTATAAAAGGGGATGTGGAAATTTCTTTGGGTGTTGGAATTGTTTTGTCTTGACGGTGGTGCTGATTACACAACCGCAGACGTTTCTCAAAACTCTCAGAACTGCACTTTTTTTTTAAAGGGTGAGTTTTACTCTATGTAACTTATAGCTAAATAGTCCTGACTTTTAAAACAGGGCTCTAACATGAGTTCGGGCGGTCGTCTCTGCAAAGATGGGCCTTGAAGGAAGGACAGGCAGGACTCGGATGGAGACACCTCAGCGTGATGGTGGAAACCTTGCCTCCGCCCTGGGGCCCAAGACCTGCTCACATAAAAATAGCAGCTGAAATCCCTCTCCCTCTGGCCCAAAGGTCATCTCCTGAAGGTGACAGAATGGAGCCACTACCAGGGGGCGGGGGAGGGCAAGGGGGAAGGAGTGAGGTCTCAGAGGCTCAGGCAGCCCGGGACCTGTCACCCTGACACCTCCTCCCCTCCTGGAGACAGCTGTGCTCAGACAGCCTGTGCCCCGCCTTCCCCTGCTGTTGGGAAAAGGGGAGGGGGCAGGAGAGAGCTGAAAGGTTAGGCTGGGAGCAGAAATGGAGATCCTACTCCTCCTCTGTGAGGCCCTGGCTGGAGGCTCACCCGCCCTCACCTTCCACCGGACTCAGTCACCCAGCGCTCCTGAGGACAGGGGCCTCTGGTGTATCTCTGCATATCCTTGAAAGGTGTGGACAAGTCAATGAGTCTTCTCTACAGGGGCTCTTGGCACAGGTCCGAGCGGGCAGAAAGCCTGATGATGTCCTGCTGCCCAGGGCAGGCCTAAGACCCGTAGCACAGGAGGCCCAAGGCAGCCATAAGGAGACCCAAGGCCCTCTGAGGGGCACACGAGGGGTTCCAGGGAAAAGTGAGAGGGCGATGCCCTCACCAGGAGGCTGCTCATCCCAGAGAGGCATTTGCAGGCCTGACCATGCCCCACCCGTCCCTCCTCCAGTCCCATCGCCTCCCCGGGCCATCAGCAGCCACGCCAGGCCCACAAGAGGGTTCTATGCAATGGCCGCACCTTGAGAGCTTGCTTTATTTTTAGCTTTAAAAGTTGTGTTTTAAAGAAATCTATATATTGAGTATAAAAATACTTACGAATACCCAAGAAATATGTTAGTAAAACTTTCTGAAGGCTGCGGTCTGAACGTGTGGGTCCCTGCCAAGTCCTTATGCAGAATTCTACCTGCAAGGTGATGGTGTTAGGGGGCCGGGCCTTGGGAGGTGAGGAGGGTAGAGCCCCATGCCCTTACAAGAGGGACCCCAGAGAGACCCCTCCACCTTCCACCATGTGAGGACGCAGCCAGGAGGAGCTGAAGCGAGTCCTCAGCAGACACAGAATCCACTGGCACCTTGGTCTTGGACTCCAGCCTCCAGAACTGTAAGAAAGAACTTTCTATTCTTTTTTTGTTTTGAGACGGAGTCTCGCTCTGTTGCCCAGGCTGCGATCTTGGCTCACTGCAACCTGTGACCCCCAGGTTCAAGCAATTCTCCTGCCTCAACTTCCCGAGTAGCTGGGATTATAGTTGCTTGCCACCACACCCAGCTAATTTTTTCTATTTTTTGTAGTGACAGGGTTTTGCCATGTTGGCCAGTCTGGTCTTGAACTCCTGACCTCAAGTGATCTGCCTGCCTCGGCCTCCCAAAGTGTTGGGATTACAGGCATGAGCCACGGTGCCCGGCCACAATTTCTGTTCTTTTTTTTTTTTTTGAGACGGAGTCTCGCTCTGTCGCCCCGGCTGGAGTGCAGTGGCGCTATCTCCGCTCACTGCAAGCTCCGCCTCCCAGGTTCACGCCATTCTCCTGCCTCAGCCTCCCGAGTAGCTGGGACTACAGGCGCCCACCACCTCGCCCAGCTAATTTTTTGTATTTTTAGTAGACAGGGTGAATAGAGACAGGGTTTCACCATGTTAGCCAGGATGGTCTTGATCTCCTGACCTCGTGATCTGCCCGTCTCGGCCTCCCAAAGTGCTGGGATTACAGGCTTGAGCCACCGTGCCCGGCCCAATTTCTGTTCTTTATAAGCCACCCAGCCTGTGGTATAGTTATGGCAGTCTGAACAGACGAAGACGCCGAGTTAATTTGTTGATCCAAACAGTCCACTCTTTGTAAACATTTTTGATTTTGTTAAAATGCACACAACCTGAAATTGACCATCCTGACCATTTTTAAGTGCACAATTCAGTGGCATTAACCACACACTGCTGTGCAGCCGCCACCACCACCGTCGTTTCATATTTCAAAACTGAAACTCCATCCTCATAAAAAATAACTCATTTCTCCCTACCTGCAACCCCTGGCAACCATCTTCTACTTCCTGTATCTGGGAATCTGGCCACTCTAGGGACTTCATATGAGTAAAACCCGGCACCATCTGTCCCTTCATGACTGTATTCTCTCACTCAGCACAATGCCCTCAAGGTTCATCCACAAGGTAGCACCTGTCAGAATCTCCTTCCTTTTGAAGGCTGAATACTATTCCACCACATATACACACAGCACGGAGGGCTTTCTCTTACAATTCCCTCCCGGCTTTGCCATCGCTTTGCTATTGCTCTGTTTCTCCCAGGAGATCGCTGCCCCTCCTAGGTCTGCAGCTTCCCTTTCCTGTGGTGACAGCAACTATGGTTGCCATCTGCATGGCCTGGTGTCCCCATGCGCCCCCAACGCCGAGGGCCAGAGCAAGGAGTAAGGACATCTGATGCAAACACTGTGCCCATACGTTTCCTGGGGATGCCCCAGTCCCTCTGGGTCAGAATCCATCAGTCTGTGCCCGTGCCTGTCCCTTCCTTCTGGGCCACGGTCACAGGACTTGGGTCAGCAGGCCTGGGCAGGGAGGGAGCCCAGGACTACGCCAGACATTCCTGCCCTCCTGCAGCCAAGTTTCCGATGCGCTGTTGGAGGAGTCCTGCCAAGGGTAATGTGACATTTACATGATGCCTGGCGGGGCTGCCCAGTGACATAACAGGGGGGTTGGGGGTGTGTCTCTGGGCACAGAGCCTGCAGCCCGGCAGAGTCTGATGACACTGTGTTGTGTAAATTAAAGCAACAGTCACCTGTTTCTCTAAGTCATGGCTCAAACCTGTTTCCTCTGACGTGACCATAAAATCACACCGCCTGTCGCCTTGATCTTTGGGACTCTTCTGTCTTCCTTCTGAAGAAAGCTATTTGATAAACACCCATCCACTTCCTGCAGGGGGATAAGGCCAAATGCCCTCATGTGCATTCTTTCGAGAGAGTCCAGAGAGGATAAGCCCAGCCGGAAGCAGGCATTTGTGATGGCCTTTCTGTGCACTTGCACACGCAAACATTCTCGTGTGGGTGCCCTGAGTGCCGGCATTGTGCTGGGGGCTGGGAGCACACAGGTAGCAGACACCATCCCTGCCCTCTTTCGACTGATTTTGCAAGGACTTCAGGAACACATTTTAGCACTATCACTAACCAGAGTTGCTCACTTATGAGCAGAGCCTCAGTTCAGCCATCAGTGAAATGGACAAATCAAATAGGAACTCTTGAACGGGCCACATCCCCTGGGCAGCAGGGTGGCGTTGCTTCCAAGGTGTGCTTAAAGCGGGCTCTCTTCTTTGTGGTCTGAGCAGAAGCTGTAAGGCTAGGCACTGGCCTTGTTCTTAGCTGTCCCTGGCCTACAGACCTTTGAACTAATCCTGGTGGTCTGAATTCTCTGTAGATGGCGGAAACTGTAGGCGCTGCATCCTCCAAACCTTAGCACAGCAAGAACACTCTGGTGTTCATCCGGGTGGAGGAAGCAGACCCCACCGTGTGTTTACACGACACCAGCTCTTCAGGGGTCCAAGGGGGCAGGCCTGATGCCGGCATAAGGTTTGATGTTGCCAGCTAGAATCGCCAGCACATCCCTGAAAGCCCAGTGGCTTAGCCTCCTATTGGTGCCTTCTCTGCAGCCCCTGCCAGGAGCTCAGCCGGCCTTTATTCTATTTCACCCCCCCCAAATACCTCCTCCTCCTCCCTATTCTTTAAAATTCAGCGCATGATGCTGGCAAGCTTCAGCTGCAGCTCACAGCACTTTCAGAGGGAAACGTGGCATGCCCAGGGCCTTCTCACGGCCATCGTGCAGCGGGCTGGGCTGCTCCCAGCTCCAACGGCAACTGGTAGCATCGGGAGAGTATGGGGTTCCCCAGCGGGGCTCCGGGGCAGCGCGACGCCACAGGACCTTGCTGTGGATGTGGAAAAGCATCTGCTCTGGTGGCCTGGGGCAGGTGAGGAAGTGAGGGCTTCTCAGGAACAGAGCCAGGTCGTCTCTGTGGGCCCAGGCCTGCCGGCGCCTCAGCCCTGATGCCATCATCTCTCCTTTGACTGAGAACAAGGACCTCTTTCCTTGCCTAAATAGCCTACGGCTAAGAGGAAATCACCCCCAGTTACAAGAGGTTTCAGGAATCCCCCCTCAACCTTCCATCCACCATCATCAAACTTTCAAAAGCAGACAGTCTGGGATTTTAAACCCCTGTCTGAAAAGCAGGTTTCAGATCCACGGGAAGGCAGGGTCAGGGCAAACCTCTCCTCTCCTCTCAAGTCAGATAAAAATGCTCACACCCGGGAGGAGAGGCCTGAAAAGGGGCAGCTGAAGGGAAAAGCAGCTAGAGAGGGGAGCAGCCCGGAGTGTCTCCTCTGGCTGGGAGGGGCCCTGTGGAGCTGGGAGCAGCAGCTCTTGTGAGCAGACGGAAGGCTCAGGCCCTGTTCACCTGCCACAGATTCCCTGAGAGCCAGGCAGGAAAAGTGGACCCTGCCCCCAGAGTGCAGGCCCAGGGAGAGGCAGGCAGGTGGCCAGTCTGAGTCAGTGGGATGGAGATGCCTGGCATGGGGAGGGGGTGTGTAGCCTGGGAGGGGCCTTGGACGGGAGCATCCCTGGGGAGAGAGCCAGAGCCAGTTCCCTAAGGACACGTGATAACTGGCAGAGGAAGAGCAGCTGCTGGGGAATGGGTGGCACGTAGGGAGCTGCACACCCTGGGGTGGTCAGGGCAGAATGGGCACCAGCTGCGGCCCACCAGGCCTGCTCTCTGGGTCCCGACAGGCAGGGAGAAGTGGTGGACCTGTGTCCGAGCATCAGGGGGCGCTGCAAGTGGGCACGCTGGATGCCCAGCAAGGCACCATCACTCTTCGGGGGTGTAAAGGGGGGGCCGGGCCCAGGACCCTCTGAGGAGGCTCTGCCGCCACCTGGGGGACAGCAGGAGGAGCCTGAACTCTGCGGGGCCTTGGACCAGAAAGGACCCGCTGGAAGTGAGGGTCATGGGAGAAGCGAAGCCCAGGAGCCCCTGGTTCTTGGCTTGGAGAGCTGGGTACACAATGATGCCCAACCCTCATGGGGTCCACATACGACAGGATGTCTCCAATCCACTTTGGACGGGGACAGGTGAGCAAGGGTCTGACATAACCCCTTGGCTGTGGGGGGCACACAGGATGGGCATGGCTGGGACACAGAGGTGCGCTGGGTGCAGGGAGTGTGGACACAGGGAGGCGGCAGGTGCCAGGAACAGACATCAGAGCCCAGAAAATGCCACAGAAATCGAGCCTCTCTCCACCTCCCTTCCGACCTCATCCACCAATGGCTCAAGGCTGCCAGGATAAAGAAGGACGGGGGTAACAGGTCAAGGCGAATCCAAGCTTTGAGATGTGCAGGTACAGAGGCCTCTTGTGTGGTCCCCACAGCCGTGGGCGCGCACGTGCATTCAGGAGACACGGCAGAGGGAGGCGCATTTTGGTGCTGTTTTCCTCTCTGCCAGCTCCCTGGGAAGCAGGCACTCTCGATGCCCTGTCCCTAGGTCTCACTTCTGAGTTCGCCTGCAGCTGGGGGGCAGTTCCCATGGGCACTGCGGCTTCCCACCCACTCAACCCTGCATGAGAGTTTCCTTTGGTGCCCAGGAGCTCCCTCAGGAGGAGTGCCGCCAGCTTGGGGAACTAGGGGTTTGGTCCCCACAGGGCCACCTGGGCAGACAAATGCCCCTGGGGGCACATTCAGCCAGTACTTCACCAGGTCCCTTGTGAGGCCTCAGCTGTCCCCACTGGTCCCTCTGAGCCTCCACCTGGTTTTTCCCTTCACTGTCCCATCCCCACCCCCTCGCTCGTGCTTCCTGGGGTCATCGCTAGTATGGTTTAGGTGTTTTGTCCCCTCTGAATCTCTGTTGAAACGTGACCCCCGAGTTGAAGGTGGGCCTCGCGGGAGATGTCTGGGTCATGGGGGTGAATGTCGTGGTGCTGTCCTCGTGGTAGTGAATGAGTTCTCGCTCTATGAGTTCACACGAGGCCTGGTTGTTTGAAGGAAACAGGCACCTCCTCCCTGTCTCTTACGGTCTCACCATGTGACACCCCAGCTCCCCACTTTGCCTTCTGCCATGACTGGAAGCTTCCTGAGGCCTCACCAGGAGCTGACGCTAGCACCAAGCTTCTCCTACAGCCTGCAGAACTGTGAATTGAAATCAACCTCCTTTCTTCATAAATTGCCCAAACTCAGATATTTATAGTGACACAAATGGACTAACACAATCTCCCAAACCAACGCCCTGACCCTTGTCACCAGCTCTGCTTCTGAGAGAATCCACGTTACAGGCAGGAGAATGGGTGCAACGGATACCAGCATCAGCCCCTTGGAGACCTATCCAGATGCAAGGACTTGGCCCTTTGGCCCGCTCCAAGCCACCCCGAGATGCAGTGTGGAACCCTAGGGAAACCCACCTCTGCAAGAAGGTCCTGAAATCAGGTCACCTCTCGCTACAGTATAAATGACTGACAGGCTCAAATGGGCCTTGGCAGGGTTTCAGGAGAGGGTACAGGAAATGACCCGCAAGTCTGCAGAGCTGGTCTGCAAACTCCGGGGAGTGCCCCTCAGTGCCCTAAGCTGTGTCTCCTTGACACCTGGGATGTAGGCTGTGAAAGCTAAACTGCACTGTAGCTGAAGACTCTTGAGGAACCAAATGAACAATATTTCTGAAAATCTCCCACCAACATTGCCTCCCTCCCTGGGGTGAGGCTGCCTGCGGGCCCAGTCCCAGCAGATCTCGGGGAGATGCTGACTGCTGGCCGGATGCCCGTGTGGTTACGGTCCAGTTACATCTCAGCCCCCTGCTGAGAAAGAGGCGCTAAGGTGGCCCCGGAGCTGTGGATTCACTTCACTGGGGCTAAGATCATCTCAGCAACTTTATCATGAAGGCCAGCACAGGAGGCCCCTCCTTCCTGTTGGAGATGTTTATTTTTATGATAAGAAATGGCAAAGGGCCTTTCAGACTACTTTTACTTTGAAATAAATCAGTGAATCAATGAGATGAGAAGTATTTACTGGGCACCGGCTGTATAGGGAGGAACTGGAGGTGGAATACACAGGACCTGGGCTTGGGGTAACAGAACCCAGCCTAGGGGCCAGAAAGAACTACATGAGCCATTAAGACAGTGCACGAAGCGTCTGATGGAGGACACATCAAGCCTTTCATCAATCAGTGAAAGCAGGACGAGGAGGCTGGGACACAGCAAAGTGCTTAGGCCCTCAGAGGAGGCAGTGGGGAGGTTCTTGAAATAGGCTGGTCTTTAAGAAGGACGAGGACTAAGATAAACTGGGGGGCACAGGGGAGGAAGAAGGGAGTAGAGGGGCAGTGGGCTGCTGCCACAGGTGGCCACAGATGAGTGCTCCCACACTGCAGAAACAGCCTCAATAGGAGCCTTGTGTACCGGCCAATATTTTGCTGCATATGAGATTAATGAAATGGTTGCACTGAAACCTGGTGATGGAGTTCTTGGCAACATGGTTTTTGGCTTGTCATTTCATAGGAAACAGGTCTTTGAATAAGTCATTGCATCATTGCAAAATGATGTTTCCTCCCTAACAAGGGAAATAGGAGGTGACACTTAGCAGCTCCTTCTGCAGCACCCCAGTGTTTTAAGTTGAGAGACTAGAAAAGAAAGAGGCGTATTATACGCTGGGCCCTGTTCTGGGTGCTGGGGACAGTCAACATGACAGAGAAGAGCCCCAGCCCTTGTGAAGCTCAGGTTTGTAGACCCTGGCTCCTTGGAGTATGGTCTGAGGACCAGCAGCCTGTTTGTTAGACATGCAGACCTCCAGGCCTCCACCCCATACCTATGGAGCCTGAATCTGCCCTTTGACAAGACTCTTCAGTGACTGACAGACATGTCAGGATGAGAAACGTGGCTCTAGGCCAGGAGTTCTGAATTTTAGCAAGAATCAGGACCACCTTTTCAAGGCAGCTTGTGAATCTGTGGATTTCTGGGTCCCACCCCCAGAGATTCAGATTTGGGAACTGGGATAGAGGTCCAGAAATTTGCTTTTCGGACAAGGTTTCAGGTAATGCCAGGCCTGCCGGTCTGGGACCCACACCCTGAGAGCCAGCTGCTGTAGGAGATCATCTGAGTTCTGAGTGAAGACTGGGGCTATCTCGGCCACGCGTCCCAGGCCCTGGAGAAGCTGACAGTAGCTTCCACACTTCCCCTATGTGGCCAGGCCATGGTTCCCTTGACCTCCCACACCCATCCCCTCCACGCAGGGGGAACCCGGCCTTGTGCTGAGCCCCAAATAATCCTCAGTGCTTGGCCTGCCCATTTAGAGGCCAAACATCCATGGAGAACCCATCCAGCCTGCCTGGGAAATCTGAGCAGGGATCACACAGGATGCCCCGGGTTTCCACACAGGCAAAGCCACGGAGCATTACACAGCCTTGATGTGCCAACTGAGTCATGTAATGCGCTACACACACGAGCACCCAGCAGACGCCTATCCTCTCCTCCCCTCAGCTGTCAGGTGTGAGAGTCCACCCCTTTCCACCTCCCACTCCTCAGGGGCTGTCGCCCAGGGAAGCCCCATTGGAGCAGGCACCTGACCTTGACACGGGGCCCAAGTCACTGGGCCAGGGGAGGGTCTGAACAGAAACACTAAATTAGCCGCCTTCTCCCTCCAGTCTCTAGCTGTGCTGTCCAAGAGGCAGCCACTGGCCTTATATAGCTATTTATTTATAAAATTAAAGTTCAGCTCCTTAGTTGCTATTATGGGTTGAAATGTGTCTCCCCAAAAATATACACTGAAACCCTCACCCCGGTACCTGTGCACGTGACCTTAGACATAGGATCATTGCAGATACAGTCAAGTTGAGATGAGGTCATACTAGAGTGGGTCCTCACCCAGTGGCTGGTGTCCTTATGAGGAGGAGGAAACGTGGACACAAATACACAGGGAGATGGAAGCTGAGATTGGAGTGGCGCATCTTTAAGCCAAAGAATACGGATTGTTGAGAACTGCCAGAGGCCAGGAGAGAGGCGGGAAGCAGGTTCTCCTTCGGGGCCTGCAGTAGGAACCAACCTTCCCACACCTTACTTCAGCCGTCTGACCCGCAGAACTGTGAAGGAGAGTCAGTTTCTGCTGTTTGAAGAAACCCAGTGTGTGGTGCTCTGTTATGTACGGTAGCCCCGGGTGTGAACCCAACTGCACTGTCCATATTTCCAATGCTCAACAGCCAGATGTGGCTAGTGGTTACCAAGATGGACAGCACAGATAAGAACACTTGCCCCTGTGCAGGGAGTTCGATTGGAGGGTGCTGTTCTGCAGAATGCTTTCTAAGAAAGAAGCAAAGCTTAAAAGTTTAATTTTCAGAAAAAGTTGCTGGGGTAGCCCAGTTGCATCTTCCACATCCTTTATGTCCCTAATGCCAGTCCCCCGAAAGAGAGAAGAGGCTTCATCATCAAAAGGACATCAGCAGGCACATGCTGACTCTCCTCCCTGACATGAGAAAGTCACCTAGACATTCAGGCCGGAGCTTTCATCCACGCCGACAGCAATGGGCACGGATGCAGGTCCACACTGATCCCGAGAGTCCCATCCACAGAGGGAGCCCCCACGGCAGTCTCGCCAGGTCCCTGCCCACCCGCTTGCCTTCCTTCCCCTTTGTGCAGGCCTATCTCCTCTTCCCATCTGCTAGGAAGCCCATCAGGGCACTGCCGGGTCCGCGCTATGCACAGACAAATGCAGCTTTGAAGTTTCACACTCACCAGCTGACAATGTATTCCCTAGGATGGAGGCATTCATAGTCCCAAGGAGAAACACCAAGTCCCGTTACTGGGTAATAAGACTCTAGCATGAATTAATGATCAGAGTGAAGGCCTGGGGGGCACAGCCCTGAGGATAGCAAAGTTTTGGTTGAGGGGATGAGGTGACGGCAAGGAGGGCAAGGACCAGAGGCTAAAGGTCTCCTGGGAAGGGTCCAAGTTCAGGACCGTAGGTCTGGAATGCCAGAAGCTGGGGGTGACACCTCTCGTCTTCCGGTTCTGAGAAGTGGAGCAAGTAAAGTGAATGTCAAACCGCCAAAGGCACAATTTTGCCTCTGAGCATCCGTCCATGTACTCACCTCTGCTCATCTCTCCAGGGACCCAGCCTCTATGCTGGGCTCCCTAACCTGCCTGTCCAGAGAGAAAAGGGAACACCTGGCAGAAGATACCTCTGTTAGCCCTTCAGCTTTCTCACACTGCCTGCTGCTCAAATCGCTCATCTTTCTTCAAGGCCATGACGCCTTCTTTGACTCACTCATTAGTGCACGCGAGGCAAAGAAGGAAAGAGGAAAAGCTCCCCTTTTCCGTCACAATGAATGGCGCCCTGCAAAGGACTGCAGCTGCTCTCAGAAAGGAAATCTGTTTTCAGAGCTCCTCCGGCTGCTTTTCAGTGTGTCTTCAGTTTATTTTACCAATGAGCAAACAAACGGGTGTTTCCCCTGCAGTGTCTTCTGCCCAGATAGCAGCGATTCTGCTCTCCGCTGTGGCCGGAGCACTGCAGGGCTCCATCAAGCCCGCGGGTGTCTCACTGATGAAAATAACTCAAGGGGCCGGGCGCGGTGGCTCAAGCCTGTAATCCCAGCACTTTGGGAGGCCGAGGCGGGTGGATCACGAGGTCAGGAGATCGAGACTATCGTGGCTAACATGGTGAAACCCCGTCTCTACTAAAAATACAAAAAACTAGCCGGGCGTGGTGGCGGGTGCCTGTAGTCTCAGCTACTTGGGAGGCTGAGGCGGGAGAATGGCGTGAACCCGGGAGGCGGAGCTTGCAGTGAGCCGAGATCACGCCACTGCACTCCAGCCTGGGAGACACAGCGAGACTCCGTCTCAAAAAAAAAAAAAAAAAAAAAAAAACTCAAGGAACTTCACCCACATCATCTGGCTGCTTGGGCTTTAAAAAATGTTTTACTGGAGCATAATATAGAAAAGTGCACACATTGAGAGAGTACAGCTTGACATCTGCGCAAAGTTCATGCATCCATGTAGCCAGCACCCAGAGAAGGAAAGGAAGGTCACTCCCCCCAGGGCAGCCCCCTTCAATCTCCCTGCCGGGTACCACCTGCCTCCTCAGATAATCATCATAATTCTTTTCTTATTTACAAATTTTTTTTTTTTGGCTGGTTGTGGTGGCTTATGCCTGTAATCCCAGCACTTTGGGAGGCCGAGGTGAGCGGATCACAAGGTCAGGAGTTTGAGACCAGCCTGACAATATGGTGAGACCCCCATCTCTACTAAAAAAAAAAAAAAAAAAAAAAATTAGCTAGGCGTGGTGGCAGGTACCTGTAATCCCAGCTACTCAGGCAGCTGAGGCAGGAGAATCGCTTGAATCCAGGAGGCGGAGGTTGCTGTGAGCCAAGATCGCACCACTGCACTCCAGCCTGGGTGACAGACCAAGACTCTGTCTCAAAAAAAAAAAAAAAAGTGGGTACATAGTAGGTGTATATTTTTGTGGGGTACATGAGCTGTTGTGAAACAGGCATGCAATGTGAAATAAGCTCGTCATGGGGAATGGTGGATCCATCCCTTCAAGCATTTATCCTTTGAGTTATAAACAATCCAATTACACTTCTTAAGTTATTTTAAAATATACAATTAAGTTATTATTCACTACAGTCAGCCTACTGTGCTATCAAATAGTAGGTCTTATTCATTCTTTCTAACTAATTGTCATGATTCCACATCACACGTTTTGCCTGGCTGTGTATTTTGTGACCCAGAGCCACACATTTTTTCTTTTGCTTCAGGCTTCTCTTGCTCAGTGTTGGTTGTGAGATGCAGCCACACTGCTGCGTGTGACTGTAGACCGTTTCTCCTTATTGCTGCAGGATGTTCCATTATGCAAATTTACCACCATGTGTTTACCATTTCGACTGCTGATGGGCACCTGGGGAGTGTCCACTTTGGGGCTATCATAAATGATGCTGTATGAACATTCTATACATATGTTCCCCAGAATTGCTGCTTGCTTTTAGTTGATGTATTTATTCAGCACAGAAGACATTATACAGAGATGAGGAGAAGGGAGGGGCCCAAGTTTGAGCATTTGTGGAACATCTACACAGCGCTGGGCCTGCATATCTGCTACAATCCACACAGCGCCGACCGGGTAGGGATTTACAACTCTCTGCCTCCCGGGGTGCCACAGCTTAGGGAAAGAGAGTGAGTATTGCTAAGGGAGGCATAGGAAGAGCAAGGCTGCTCAGCGGTGCACCAGGTTTTGAACCCAAGTGTAACCACCCCAAAGCCTATGATTTAGTGGACAGAGCACGTCCCCAAAATGTTAGCGCTTAGAAGTCCTGCCCCTGGTAGCCTCAGCAACGGGAATAAAAGAGCCATGAATGAAATGAGGTTTCTTTGGTGTGTCAGATGCTATCTTCTATCAGAGATACCACTGAAATTACCAGCCAAATGCTGAACACATTTTTGATGATTAGCAGGTTAATGAGAATTTTTCAACCTTCTGATAAAATGTAAATGCAATTGAGTTATATACTGCCAGCGGCTCTGAACAGAGGCCTGGTGTCTGAAACGTACAGGATAAAATGTTCAGGTTATCAAGCTGCTCTGGAAATCCCTCTGGTCTCAGAGTTGGCTGAGAACATCAGGTTCCCTTTTCATTCCTACCGATAAGCCCACTTCCTCTTGAGCAACACCAAGGAAACGAGGGATTATGGTGTTTTTTCCCTTTTCTCAATCAGGTTGTAAAACACACACACAGATGTACATGGATTGGAAATTAATCCAGCCGGGAAAGTTGGCTGACGAGCACTAGGTCCCAAGCAGGATCACCCCGCTATGCCGAACAGCAACCGGCATCTGGCCACAAGCATCTGTCTGTCACACACAGCTGGGTGAGGAGACAGTGGACTGTCTGTGACAAACACTCCTTAGGGAGACAGATGGCGGGGGGGCTACGCCTTTTCAGAGAGAAAGAGACATAAGAGGTAAGCACAGTTTTCCCAAGGGCCCATAAAGAAAACAATTCTATGTGTCCAAGATCAGCTCACTAAGATCCTCCTAGAGCAGGGAGTTCGATTGGAGGGTGGTCTGCTATTCAAATTAATTTCAGTCTCCCTACTTAACTCTCCAGGCTCTGGGGTCCCCTCCTAGAGCAAGAGCCTTGACTCCTCCTCACACTGCCCTCTGCAGGTTGGTGGCACTTCCCTGTAGAAGTCTCATGGACAGGGTCAGTTCTACAGTGGCCCTTCTTAGCCGACCTCATCTCACCTGCTGTGTTTTATTTGATATTCCTGCATGTTTTATGATTTCACAACCCCCACCCCCTATCTCTGCACCTGCAACTCCCAAGTTCACTGTTGTTGAGGGTAGAATTTCAAGCCGGGAGCCTGGGTCTCTTGAGTCCTGCTGGTCAGGGTTAAGATGAAATGACAGGTATGTGAAACCACGCTGTACCCTGCAAAGCATGTTGAAAATGCTTCCTGGAGTAAAAGGTTAGGTGCCAGCTACTAACACAACTTCAGTGTGACTCAGCACAGCAGATTTGCAGCACAGAGAAGACCCTGGGACATGCCCAAGGCCACACAGCTGGCTGGTGTGAGTCAGAGCTCCAGCCAAGCCTTGAAGTCTGGCTCTGGATCCAAGCTCCTGACTGCTGTCTCCTCCTGCCTCTTTGCCCTGTGGCACCAAAGGAGAAATTAATCTTTCCTCATAGGTGGCAATGACTAGTTGCAATCAAGGCTGCAGAGAGACCCACTCATAGCCCGGGACCTGGAGGTCAGGCTCCTGCCTCGCCCTGCCTTTAACAAGTCAGATTCTCCAAGACATCCAATTCCACTCATCTCCCGGACCGTGAAACAAGGGGCCTGAAAGGGTCAGGACTGTCTCCCCGCCTGGGACAGCACCTTGCTGTAAAGATTAAGTCCCAGGAAGACACCGAGATCTCCCACCACCAAGCTTCTTACCGGAGGCCAGAGTGCGAGCAACCAGCACCCTGACCTGCCTCCCGCTTCGAGCAGGTGTGCACTGGAAATGCAAATGATGGTTTTTATAGAATTTCAAGCTGAAATCTTCTGACTTTCTTCCAAGGAATGTATTCGAAGGAAAGATGCAGACCCATTTTGGCTGTCTCCCAGACTAGGCGTTAGCTGTGGCAGTAACAGCAGCTTCAGCAAATGCTCAACACAGGCTGTGTCTAGAATATGTTCCGGCAATGGCTTCTGCTTCTCCAACCTGAGCCAGAGGCCACAGTGGTTCCCCACGCATCGCAGTCCAATTGGAGCCACCTGGCCTGACCAGGGAAAGACGGAGCAGGGCACTCAAATACGCCCTCCAAAGGCATCTACCGTGAGGGAAGAGGGTGCCTCTGGCCCAGTGCTGCATCAGCCTCAAATGTTGGGACCTGCCTGCGGTCATGCAGAGGAGGCCTTCCCCCTTGGCTGCATCCTGGGTGCCCCGGGCTTACTGAGCTCAGCACTGTCTCAGTTTCAGAAGGAAATACTCACAGGGGACTACAAGTCCCCAGGACATTTAGCACCTGGTCAGAGGACAAGTCCAAGCACCTGGATAGCAACTGGACCATGTCATGAAACCCAGTCCTCCTCCCTCCAATGCTGCCCAAACTTGAGCTGCCATTGTCCAGGCTGGATGGCAGCCTGGCGGCAGGAGAATGAAGAGCAGTGTCCCATTCATTCAACAGATGAGCAGGGGACCCCGATAAGGCAAGTCCCTGATAGGACAGTCCCCAAAATGGAGCGTGGAGCAGGGTAGCTGAGGTGTGGCTGCGAATTCCCAGCAGGTCCCTCCTACTAAATGGTGGTCGGAGAAGCCACTATATAATAACCATTCAGTGATATTCCTAGAAATGTTTCTTCCTGCCCGCGAGCCTGCATTTCAGCTTCCAGAGCTCTCCAAGGCTCGTGAGGGTGACACTGTTGGCTCTGGGGGAGATGAACGGGAATTTGAAGGCCAGAGGCTCTCTGGCTCGCACCCGTCACCCTCTCTCCTCTCTGGTGGGGTGCTCCCAAAGGTGACTCAGTTCTCCAAGCCAAGTGCAGCCATCTGATGTCACCACCTCATCTCCGGAAGGAGCCCTGAGAGAGGACTGGGTCCTCGCCACTCCTGCAGTGGCAAACAAAGGACACAAAAATAATTGAGTGGCTGGTCAAGAACCAAATAAAACCGGCCAGCCAGGGAGCTGGGCCTGCGTCAGTAGGGGGCTCAGAATAGCCACAGAGCCTGTGATGTGCTCAACTCCCCCCAGGGCCACCAGGGCCAAAGAAAGCCCAGGTGCGAGCCAGCACCAGCCCCAAGGCAGGAAAGCCCAGTAGCGAATGCGGTGGACATTTACCCAGAGAACTCTCGGCCCAACCCAGATGGGGCGGGGGAGGACGCGCAGAGAAAATGTGCAGACGGTCCACCTGCAAAGGCGCCTGGACATGACCACTGGGTGTGAACTGGCCTCCACCGTCCACAGGGGTGGTGCTGTCCCCGTTGAAAGCTGGGGAAATGGAAGTAGGAAGAGATGAAGGGACTTGCCCAGCATTATTTGGCTGACCTGGACCTGAACCCAGGCTTGTCAGGCTCCAAACCTCAAATTGCTTCTCACCTCAAACTCTCCATGCAGCCAGCTACTGTGAGGTATTGTGAAAGGAAAGTCTGATGGATCTTATTCTCTTTTCTTTTTTGGTTTACTAGACTCCAAGAGGCCGCATTAGTGAACTCGGGACTCTAATAACTCCTGGTGTCAGGCCTCACCCTCAGAACGATCGTCCAGTGAGGCACGGTGTGGCCCCTCAACCCATGCCAACCTGTCACCTGCCAGCCATCGAAGAGAGTAGAAGCAACAAAAAACAAAAACCGTAAATGTACCCAGTATCCTCTACGCAGTGTAAAGATGGTTTTCACTCTTCAGCCTTCTCTGTTTAGCAAAGGAGTGCATTTGTAATGATGGATTTTCAGCCACCGAGCCAGCGAGGTAAAAGGTATTTGGAGCCGGAGGGTCCTCATGGTACACCTGTTGGGGCCCGGCAAGGGAGGATACACTGTCCACATGGAGGGCTTTCCTCTTGTACCCCATGTTAGCCATGTAACGTGGGCAGTGACTAGAGGGGATGACAAAGGTAAAATGTCCAGCAATTCATAGGGAACTTGAGCACAGCAAAGTCACTGGGTAAGAGCCGTGGCTGGCAGCTGCCTCTCCAGAGTGCCCTTGGTGATGCAGGGCCTTTTAACTTCCATGTGAGCCAACAGCCTGGTGCTGCCACCTGACACTAAACTCCAGCACAGGTTCAGCTCGGGGCACCCATGGATAGAGCCGAAAGGAAGCCTCCAGAGCACGCTACTGCTCCCATTGGAGCCCAGCAGACCAGCTACCCAGTCCTGTGAGCATACCAGAAGCAGAGGGGCCGGAAACCATGACACTGTGTGATGGGTAATGGTGACACTGTGTGACACTGTCACATTGCATGACATTGAGTGATGTGTGTGACACTGAGTGACACGTGATATTGAGTGATATGTGTGACATTTTATGATGGTATGTGACATTGTGACAATGAACAATGTATGAACTATATGACATTGAGTGACACTGTGACACTGAATGATGTACGAACTGAATGACATTGTGTGAGTGTTGTGACACTTTGTGTGACATCAAGGTGTGACAATGTGTGACACTGTGTGACGATGAGGGATGTATGGTACTGTAGGACATTGACACTGTGACAATGATGTGTGACATTGAGTGATGTTGTGTGACATGATATGCAATGTGTGACACTGATGTATTATACTATATGACAGTGACGTTGAGTGATGTATGTGATATTGAGTGCTATTTGTGACTGTGTGACACTTGGTGATGTTGAGTGACGACATTGAGTGGTGTGGCATTCTGTGACATTATGTGATGACATGAGATTGACACTGAGTGACCTGTGTGACACTGTGACATTGAGCGACTTTGAGGTGTGTGACATTCTGTAACACTGATGTGTGACAGTGACATGTCATACCGAATGACATGTGTGACACTGACACATGTGACTGTCAGTGACATGTGATATGACATTGAATGACATGTGTGACATTGGGTGACACGTGTATAACATTGAGTGACACTGATACGTGACATTGCGTGACACTGAGTGAAGTGCACAACATTGTGATATTGGATGTTTCTTACACTGTGACACTGAGTGATGTTAAGTGATATGTGTAACATTGACACTGATGTGTGATGCTGTGATGTGTGACACTGAGTGACAATGACGATGTGAGACACTGATGTGACAGTGACACTGACATGTGATACTGTGTGACACTGAGTGATGTGTGACACTGCGTGCCTGGGGGACTCAATGGCCACTTTGCTTTCCAGAGGGCTTTCAGGAGGAAAAGCATTTACAATAGAGCCCCACAGAGCACTCTCGAGTCTAGAAGGATGACCGGAGCCCAGCGAATAGAAACTGCACTGGTGTCTTCAGCTTAGTTCCCAGTCGGAGCAGCTACCTCAGCAGAAGGGCCCGTCTTTGGGCGCCGCCTCTCCCCTGAGCTGAGGCTTGGATGCACCAGTGGAGATGGCAGAGGCAGGTGGAGACTCAGGAGGCACCTCTTACATCAGGATCGAAACCAGAACTCTGGGTCCGGGACTTTCTGCTGCCCGCGCCCTGCCCAGCCTGTCTCCATCTCAGTGCATGGCACCCCTGTCTGCCGGCTGCCTCAGGCTTCGCTCTCGCCCCCCACCCCGAGGTAGCACACCACGTGGTCACCCACCAGTGTCCCCATCACAACAGACTCCCCTCCCCTCTGCTGCGCTGCCACACCGAGGCCACATAAACCTTCGTGGGAAGAGAAGATCCCGTCACTCCCCTGCTTGAAGCTCTGCAGTGACCCCATCGCACTTAGAGGAAGACTCAAGGGGCAGCCCCTTCAGGGCCCGTGCATGTGCTGTTCTCCCCTCCGCGGGACCCCTGCCTTCTCCCTGCTCTTGCATCTCTCCCAGGGCCCAGCCACCAAAGTGAGGCCTCCCGAAGCATGCCATCTAAGAGGGCACCACTCACACCCCTATTCGCCACATGCTCATTCAGCTTCGTTTTTCTCTGTTCACTTGTCACTACCCGCCCAGATACACACATGGAGATGTCATGACGTCTAACACACTCTGCCTGCCCCTACAAGCAAATAGGCTCCACGAAGCCAGGGACTTTGTCCTCTGTACCTCTGTGTCAGCGGAGTCTAGAATATTGCTTGGCACAGAGCACTCATAGTGGTAGGCAGAGAGTGCCAGCAGTGCTGGGTCCAGAGTACTAAGAGTGCTAGGCTTACAAAGTACTAACAGTGCTAGGCATACCAGCAGTACTAGGCCTAGAGTACTGCGAGTGCTAGGAATAGAGTACTAACATGCTAGAGTTAGAGTACTAAGAGTGCTAGGCTTAGAGTACTGAGAGTGCTAGGCTTAGAGTACCAACAGTGCTCGGCCTAGAGTATCAACAGTGCTAGGCTGAGAGTACTAATAGTGCTAGGCTAGAGTACTGAGGGTGCTAGGCTTAGAGGATCAACAGTGCTAGGCTTAAAGTTCTAAGAGTGCTAGGCTTAGAGCACTAACAGGGCTAGGCTTAGAGTACTGAGGGTGCTAGGCTGAGAGTACTAATAGTGGTAGGCTAGAGTACTGAGGGTGCTAGACTGAGAGTACTAATAGTGCTAGGCTAGAGTACTGAGGGTGGTAGGCTTAGAGTGCTAAGAGTACTAGGCTTAGAGTACTAAGAGTGCTAGGCTTAGTAGTAACAGTAATAGGCATAACAGTATCAGTGATCACTAAGCACTTTAGTGTATGCACTTCAGAAAATAGTCAAAGAGTTAATATTCAAATAGGTTAATATATTTCAACACTTTAAATCTATTGCTTCCTTTAATCCCCATCCACCAAGGAGGACAGCAATATTATCCCCATTTTATGGAAGGTAAAACTGAGGCACAGGAAAGTTAAGCAACCTGTAGATACTTATCAAATGTGTTGAAGGAATGAGGAAGAGAACAGGCTGTCCATCACAGAAGTGTTTAAACTACTTGTTAGGGTCACTGTGAGAAGATTAAACTCGGATGCAGGTTCCTGAGAGCCGCTAACCTGTCTCAACTCAGATGCGAGTTCTGCAATCTAGAAATCTTTGGACCCCAGGACTCCTCCTAGCCACAGCCTGGTGCTAACTCTAGACATGGGGACACAGGTCCAGTGTTGGTGGCCTGCCACCGACTGGGTTTGGCACCATCACCCGGAAGCCACCCTCCTCTGGGTTTCCCAGGCGCCCCAGGTAGCTGGGCTGTGTCGCAGGTGACGGAGGAGCTGTACAGATCCTGTGTCAGGGTGTGACTGCCTGGAGGCAGTGGTGGCAGAATGTTAGGTGCCACCAGGGACTCCGGGCCTTCCTCTGCAGCGTGTGCATCACGTGGTGTAACATGACCGGGCGGCTCAGTGTGGCCCCCACCCTCACGTGCCCTCCTGGCACCCGGCCTCCGCCTGACACTCAGAGAGCTCTGGGTAGTGTGAACGATGGGATGGGCTCAGGCTCACTCTCCCGGGAGGGACACGTTGCTGGCTCAGCAGGAAGGGGCCTGGCACCCAAAGCCTGGACATCCTGTGTGGCCTGGAGTGAGAATCAGATGGGGTGGCCACTGTGGGAGAGTGGGTCCCTCTCTTCCACTCCCTGGCAGTGACTCCACACTCAGGCTCCACGAGGCTGCTAATGGTAACCACAGGGACAGCCCTGAGGGGGCCTTGCTCTGGCCCACTGTGAAAGGGGAAGTCCCCTCCTCCACTGATGTAACAAAACAAATCTGCTCTTGTTGGCCCTGATGAGCTGACACCTGGCCAGAGCCAAGCCCAGGGATGGGAGGTGCCCGCTGGTCTGACCTCGGACACCAGCTCCTGGGCTTCAGGTCCAGGAGGGACCCAGGCACAATCAGGCTCCTGTTGCCAAAACAGGGAGTGCATGCAGGGTAACCAAAACGAGTGTGCCCCATGGCCACATTCAGTCACCTGGGGCCACACTGTGCTGAGGGAGGGTGTGGAGCACACCACAGTCCTCTCCAGCCTCCATCTCTGTCTTTCCTGGGAGAGGTTCTGAGGCCTCCCGGAGATTTACACACAGCGTGATGCTAGAGGGGAAAATGCTCTGGCCATGCAAATTCATTCCGTTTTCCATCACTCATTTGGGTGCAGGATATTTTCAGCACTTTCCCAGCATGCAAAGCAAAGACGGGATTGTCATGGAGAGCCCTGTGTGCTTGGAACGTGCCAAGAGCAGAGGGGCGTGAGCTGGGTTGGGGCGTTCTCTCTGCTTCCCTACCAATGCCCAGTGGATGGCCCTTCCTCGGAGCTGAAGCAGTTCCCATTTCTCCTGTATGGCACGGCCAAATCGAGGCAGAGAGATGGGAAATGGTGAACAGAGAAGGAAGACTCAAGGGCAGAACTCCCAGGGGGACGGGGGTCATGGAAGAAGGAATTCGGAGCCTGACATCTTAGCAAATGGATATGCAGTTTGCAGATCTACACCCCTCACACTGTCTTCTGGGAGCGGCAAGAATTGTGGACTTTGTTCTCTTCTGCTCTGGTATCTTCCCCCCCAACAAAAGCAGACCCTTTTGTTTAATTCTGATGTTACAGGACGCATCCCGGCTTGCAAGCCAGGCTGTGAATCAGCAGTTTTTAAAAAGGATATGGTGCCACAGCTCACACATATATGTAATGCAGATTTTTTTTTTTTTACTTTTTTAGTATGGAAAAATTTAAACACATACATGACAGCAGACAGAATAATGAACTCCATTTCTCTAGCATGCCATTTCAACTACTATTAACTCATGAGGATGGTGTTTGGTTTTGCTTTAATGTTTTTTTTTTTTTCCTTTTGAGACAAAGTCTCACTCTGTTGCCCAGGCTGGAGTGCAGTGGTGTGATCACAGCTCACTACAACCTCAGGAGGCTCAATGACCCTCTTGCCTCAGCTTCCTGAGTAACTGGGATTACAGGTGCATGCCACGGCACCCAGTTAACTTTTAAATGTTTCATAGAGAAGGGGTCTATGTCGCCTAACCTGGCCTTGAACTTCTGGCCTGAAGTGAACTTTCTACCTTGGCCTCCCAAAGTGCCAGGATTACAGGCATGAGCCACTGCGCCTGACCCCCAGTGTTTAAATGAAGCTACCATGACGTATGCACCAACATCACTTACAAGTCTTATGAAAAATGCAAATTTCCTGGATCCCACCCCAGATCAAATATATCACAATTTGGGGGTTCAAGTCCAAGAATCAGCACATTTCCCCAAAGGATTCTCACAGTCAAGTGTGGGGGACTGGTCACTGGTAGGGGTTAGATAACTCGGGCTGGGGTCCCAGCCCTGCCACTTACTAGCTGGGTAGCTGAACAGGTGTCTCCATTGGAACATGGGCTTTACGTGGTTGTCATGCGGAATAAACAAGATCTCATGAGAAGAACACCTAGCACAGAGTCAGCGCTCATTAAACATCCTACGCAGCCACTCACCAGCCTAACTCACATTTGACTCCTAAGCCTTGAGGAAAATTTGTGCCAAGGGGAGGAGGTGGCAGAGCTTCCGGAAGAGCTGTCCTACCACCCACATGCCACCGTCCTCCCATCTGCGCCCGGCCGTCCTCCCATTCACGTGCTGCCGTCCTCCCATCCACACCCCGCCATCCTCCCATCCACGTGCTGCTGCCCTCCCATCCGCACCCCGCGGTCCTCCCATCCGCACCCCGCCATCCTCCTATCCGTGCCCTGCTGTCCTCCCATCTGCACTCAGCTGCCTCTCCCTGGTGGCCATGCCCTCCGTGTATCTGTTTAGGGCCACTGACCAACAGAGGAAAAAACTACTCTAGGGGCCACACAAGTAAAAAGCAAGTTTACTTTCATTTTAAAGAAAAGTGAAATAGCCGGGCGCGGTGGCTCACGCCTGTAATCCCAGCACTTTGGGAGGCCGAGACGGGCGGATCACAAGGTCAGGAGATCGAGACCATCCTGGCTAACACGGTGAAACCCTGGCTCTACTAAAAATACAAAAAACTAGCCGGGTGTAGTGGTGGGCACCTGTAGTCCCAGCTACTCGGGAGGCTGAGGCAGGAGAATGGTGTGAACCCAGGAGCGGAGCTTGCAGTGAGCCGAGATCACGTCACTGCACTCCAGCCTGGGCGACAGAGCAAGACTCCGTCTAAAAAAAAAAAAGAAAAAAAAAAAAAGAAAAGAAAAGTGAAATACATTGTTAAACCTCTACGTCTAAAATTAAGAATAAGTGGGCTGGGCGCAGTAGCTCACGCCTGTAATCCCAGCACTTTGGGAGGCTGAGGCAAGCGGATCGCCTGAGGTCATGAGTTTGAGACCTGCCTGGACAACATGGCGAAACCTCATCTCTATTAAAAATACAAAAATCAGCCAGGTGTGGTGGCACACACCTGTAATACCAGCTACTTGGGAGGTTGAGGCAGGAGAATTGCTTGAACCCGGGAGGTGGAGGTTGCAGTGAGCCAAGATCATGCCACTGCACTCCAGCCTGGGCGACAGAATGAGACTCTGTCTCAAAAAAATAATAAATAAAAAATAAATAAGAATAAGTGATGTTAAATTCTACCCAATTAAAAGCAAATTTTTTTTTTTTTTGAGATGGAGTTTTGCTCTTGTTGCCCAGGCTGGAGTGCAGTGGCGTGATCCCAGCTCACTGCAACCTCCGCCTCCTAGGTTCAAGTGATTCTCCTGCCTCAGCCTCCCAAGTAGGTGGGATTACAGGTGTGCATCACCATGCCCAACTAATGTTTGTATTTTTAGTAGAGACCAGGTTTCGCCATGTTGGCCAGGCTGGTCTTGAACTCCTGACCTCAGATGAGCCACCCACCTCAGTCTTCCAAAGTGCTGGGATTACAGGCATAAGCCACCACACCTGGCCTAGAAGCATTTTTTTTCTTTTTTTTTTTTTAAAGACAGAGTTCCTGTCTGTTGCCCAGGCTGGAGTACAGTGGTACAATCTCAGCTCACTGCAACCTCTACTTCTCAGGTTCAAGCAATTCTCCTGTCTCAGACTCCCAAGTTGCTGGGACTACAGGCACATGCCAACACACCCAGCTAATTTTTTTATATTTTTAGTAGAGACAGGGTTTCACCATATTGGTCAGGCTGGTCTCAAACTCCTGACCTCAGGTAATCCACCTGCCTTGGCCTCCCAAAGTGCTGGGATTACAAGCGTGAGCCACCACGCCTGGCCAAAAGCAAATGTCTTTTAAACTTCCAATTTGAGTTGTGATCTAGAAAGGGAGGAGGATTGAGTGGAAGAGAAAACTAGGGGGAAAGCTGAAGAATTAAAGATCATGCCAGGGAGGCAACGAACAGGAAAGCCGAGACCACAGAAAACAGGTGCTCAAGGCGAAAGGCAAAGGCAGGAGAGAGGGCGGGGTGGGAGCCTCGGTGTGGGTCTCCTCCACTCTCCTCGCTCACGGGGTGGCGGGCCTATCTCACAGCGTCTTAGGATTCCAGGAAGGATTTTCGAGAGGCACTTTCATATATTTATAGATGAAATGATATGTCTTGGATTTGCTTCAAAATAATCCAAGGGGCAGGGGAGGTGGGTATGTGCAGGGATGGAGCTTGATTGCCCTTGAGTGTGTAGTTGTGGGGTTGAGCGGAGGACACACAGGGCTTCAGTACGCTCTTTTCGCTTTGATATGCGCCGGAGATTTGTTTAATACAAGTTTAAGAAGTTTAAAAATTCACGACTATACAGAAATCAGGAAGCTCACAGGCTGATGTCAGCCCCGTGGGTCAGATGTGGTATTGAACCTGAGGTGCCCTTGGCCTTTAAGAAAACCCAGAGATGAGAGGAGGCTGAGTGTGAAAGTGTTGATTATGACACATCAGGCAAATGTTTGCCAACTGAATGGATAGAGACCTCCGTCCGGTGAAAACGCTTTGTATTCAAGCCCCCGTTGTGACCCTGGGCATCTGTTAAAGAAACAGGAGCTGGGCAGGGTTCCGTGTGTGGACTCCCAACAGAGCAAGCCCACCTTGTCCAGGCATGGCTTGGATCCACAAGTCCTGGCCTCACTGCTCCGGGCTCAAAGGGCAGCCAGCCAGTTACACACTCGTTCCCATACTCGACACGCACAGAACCCCGTCCAGCCTTGCACTTAACAGGTGCATAATAATCTCTTAGGAAGGAGGGTGCGGGACATTGTTTCCCCATTCTGTAGATGTGGAAACTGAGGCTTAAACATAATCAACCTAAGAATGGGACTTCATATAAATTCATTCTGCAAAGAACAGAGACCAGTGAAATTAGCAGTCAGTGTTTTGAATTCCTCTAAGGAAACAGTGTCTGAAACACAGAGTCCTGCAGAAAGCACGTAGGCCAGAGCCACGCAGCTGCTCCAGCCCCCAAGCTCGCATGGAGCAGAGACGGGTACACACCCCACACCTTCAGCTTCCAGAGCATTTTAGGGAAATGAGTGTTGGCAGGAAGGGGAGCAGCGGTGACTTGCCCCACAAGAATTTGAGGTAACAAAAGAAGGAAAGAGGCGCGCCAGGTGCCGTGGCTCAGGCCTGTAATCGCAGGACTTTGGGAGGCCGAGGCAGGTGGATCACTTGAGGTCAGGAGTTCGAGACCAGCTTGGCCAACATGGTGAAACCGTGTCTCTACTAAAAATACAAAAATTAGTCAAGTGTGGTCATGCATGCCTGTAATCCCAGCTACTCGGGAGGCTGAGGCAGGAGATTTGCTTGAGCCTGGGAGGTGGAGGTTGCAGTGAGCCGAGATCGTGACGTTGCACTCCAGCCTGGGCAACAGACCAAGACCCCATGTCAAAAAAATAAAATAAAAAGAAGAAGGAAAGAGGTTGCCTTCATAAAGCTGTAAAATCACATAAAAAGAGGATGCAATCAGTCATTGATGAGAGTTACCCAAGAGACTGTAATTACATGGTTAAAGAATTTGGAAACACCTAGAACTCCACTCAAGGTGACTGGGGACATTTGCAGGGAGGCAAGAATAACATTTGACTTGAATTTCATATGCAGGAACTTTTTGGAGAAATGCCAGGTGAAGAGAATGGCAGAAAGGTGGTGACCCAAGGGCAGCAAACAGGAGGCTCCAGATGCCTTTTAAGAGAAGGGCTGCCCCGGCCCCAGACTCACCGGCTGATACAGTGACCACGCGGCAGCTCTGGTCTGGCTCCCGTGTGGCCCTGCCAACAGGATGGGGTGGCCTTGGCATGCGTGGGTAGCCACGCCCACCCACATATTTGCCCACTATGCCTGCCAACTGGGATGAAAAAACTGGATCTAAGTTTCAGTGAACCAAGTAATACATCTGTTCTTGGTGTGCTGAAAATTGTGGGTTTTTTGAGCCTCTAAAGCTGAGGAGCCACCCTGAGCCTCGGTGACCCACCAGGGAAGAATCCCCTCCTGACAAAGGAGCTGGCCTTGACCTTGCTGGGGACCTGCCTCAAATTCGCTGTCTCTGCGTGGGTGAGTGCTTGTCATCCTTTCTGCCCACGCAGCGTCTTTTTACACCTTCCCTATGCCTGGCCTTGGGAGTGTGGGGGAGGGAGCTCTGATGTGAGGGTCGTCCTGGGCCAGACTCAGCTTCTGCTACTTGGAAGCAGATGCCAGGCAGGAGGTCCTGGCTTCCAGAGTGGGCTTAGTCATCTTGGGCTGGCAGAACAGGGCACATAGATGGGGTGGCTCACACAACAGAAGTTGATTTTCTCATGGTTCTGGGGGCTGGAAAGCCCAAGGTCAGGGTGCCAGCATGGTTGGTTTCTGGTAAGGACTCTCTTCCTGACTTACAGATGGCCACCTTCCCATGGTGGTGGGTGGAGGGGGGTAGATCTCTTCCTCTTGTTATAAAGCCACAGTCCTATCAGATTATAGCCCCACCCTTATGACTTTTTACCCTTAATTACCTCCTCAAAGCCCTATCTCCAAATAAGCCATATCGAGGGTCAGGGCTTCGACATATGAATTTGGGGGACACACTCTGGTCCATAGCGTGGCACAAGTCCTCCAGCTGCATGCAGGTCATGGTGGCTGTGCCCAGTGCCACATGGGCCTCTGTGTCCCCACTCTGGAAGTCACGGTGGGCTCCTCTCGGAAACCCACCAAAGTCCCCAATAAAAGTACTGAGTAGCTCACAAAGTCCCCAGGACACAAAACAAAACAAAACAGGTTTTTTGCATCCTAGGGACTTTGTGAGCTACTCAGTGCTTTTAACACATTTTTGGGATCCACAACTAGCCAGAACGAATCTCTGGACCCATAGCTAAGAATACCTCACGGGAGGCACCCCTTCCACAGAGTCCAAAGGTGACTGCTCAATGGGATTCTCTCGTTCTTGTCCATCAAATCAGAAGGCAGGTCTGCCCACCTCCCATGGCCCTTCTGTTCAAGAGCTGGCTTCATGTCTCTCTTCAGCATCGCCCTTTGAGACCTAAAGGACTGCCTGTTTCCCTGTGTTCCTGAGGTGCCAGCCTGCATCTTGCCAAGTGGTTTCTCAGACTCAGATGATTCCTGTTCTCTACACGCTCAGACTTTCCAACCCACCCACAAACATTCATTAAGCCCCTGATAAGTACAAGGCCCCAAACTCAGGGAAATGGAGGGGACCAAAGGAGATGCGTGCCACCTTGTTCCCTGAGCGTTGCTCCGGGAGATGAGATGTATCTTGTAGCCAGCTCAGCGGTGGAAGCAGTGGAGGTGCAGACAGAAAGCCCCACGGCAGAGGGGAGAGAGGTCCTGCCCCACTCCTGGTCTCTGCAACACGCTTCCCAGCCCCGGCACGCTCAGCCCTGGCCCAACTTCTCATACAAGTTCTCGGGCAAGTGGGACTTTATGAAGGAGGTGGTCACAGAAACCACCGCTCAGGCCTCCTGCTGGGGGAGCTGGGCTACAACTTCTGCTTCCCCCTTCACACAGAGACCATGCTCCCAACCCACCCAAACCCGCCAGCACCCTCAGCCCCCGCCCTGGGCTGCTCCCAGCCAATGCCTAGGCACCGGGTGCTGGGCCACCCTGAGACTCTCACTGTCCAATCTTCCCTGCCACTGTGGCCGCAGGGGTCAGAAAGAAGATGCTCCCTGTCTTCTGCCTCCTATCCTCACCCTTCCCAGGCAGCTCCCCCAATGAGTCTGGTGTGTGTTGAGTCCTGTCCTGGTGCTTGCCTCTCAAGGGACCTGCATTCCTACCTGGGTCCCGCCCACAGCACCACTGTCTTGCGATGGGAGCTGTCACTCCCACCTGGCTTCCCAGAGCCTGTGTGGTCCTGGCGCCCTGATCTGATCCCAACAAGAAACTGGAGCCTGCCCCTCCCCGAGTTTGCCAGGCAGCCTGTAAGTCGGGGCTCCAAGTAACGCCTTCCCTGGTCCCTGTGCCTACTGAGGTAGTCCTGCTATTTCACCGGGGCCGCCACACTCGATCTGCGCCTTCCTATGGAACTCTTCCGATCGGCTGTGCTTGCTCTGCCCAGGTCCAGCCCAGGGGCAGCTCTGGCCCAGTCCTGGGCTCCTCCAGGTCTGTGAGCACCCCCAGGGGATGTGCTTAAGTCAGGGTGAGGCCTGGGCGCTAGCACTGGCCCAGGGGCGAGCCCTTCCAAGATGGTCCAATCAGAATCAGGGAAGGACCCTCATTCCACAGTGGGGGAAATGCCCTTTCTTCTTTCTCTCCCACCTGATCATAAATCTACAAACTCCTCCAGCGGCTGCAGACAGCCATTTGTGACCATGAGGAGAGGTAGTGGAAGTCCAGATGGACAGAGAGAGAAAGAACACGGACTTGCTGGTCTGGGACAAGTATTGTTGTTCAAGCCAGTTCACGTTCCAGTTTCTGTTACTTCCAGCCCCAAAAGCACCCTAGATAGGAGAGTCTACCTAATACAGTGAGACCATGGCCCTTTCCAGAACGGGCGGAGGCTGCTAGCTCAGGAGGTCGGTCTATAGGCAATTAAATCTCTGTGGGTGTAACACAGTCTGCGTTCTTACTATTTGTGGAAAACAATTTTCTTAAAATAGATAACTCAGAACAGACCTTGACACCCTGAAGTCAAGCACTGACAGCCTCTGTTTTGAAAACAAAGCACTGTCAAGCTCTAGAAAATGCATGCAGGGCTCTAGAGTCCATCCAGATGAACAGAAATGGCAGAGGGGTCCAGAGGGGGATGAAGGAGGACAGAGAGGATGGAGTGGGACAGAGGGATGGATGGGGACAGAGGGGGATGAAGGAGGACAGAGATAGTGGAGGGGATGGAGGGGGATGAAGGGGACAGAGGGGGATGAAGGAAGAGAGAGAGAATGGAGGGGATAAAGCAGGCAGAGGGATGGAAGGGGATGGAGGGGGACAAGGGATTGAGGGGAGAGAGGGCATTGGAGGGTTTGGAGGGGATAGAGGGGGACAGAAGGGGATGGAGGAGAATGGAAGGGGATAGAGGGGGCCAGAGGGGATGGATGGGGACAGAAGGCGGTGGTGGGGGGCAGGAATGGGAGATGGAGGGGGATGGAGGGGGATGGAGGGGGGTGGAGGGGGTGGAGGGGGTAATAAGTGCAGAAGGAACAGAAGGAGATGGAGCAGGCAAAGGGGATGGAAGGAATGGAGGAGAATGAAGAACAGAGGGGGATGAAAGAGGACAGAGCAGGGTGGAGGATGATGAAGGGGACAGAGGGGATGGAGGGGACAGAGAGGGCAGAGGGGGACACAAGGATAGAGGATGTCAGAGGGCTGGATAGGGCAGCCTGGCCACCTACCTGGGCATGGGAGCCAGAACCCTGTAGCCAGAAGCAGCCACCCAGCACTCAAGCTTTTCTGTGGTCCCATCCCTGCAGCCACCCATCCTGCATCCTGAAGTGGCGGCCCTTCTCCCCTCTCTGCATCTCGAAAATGCCCCTTCCTGCTTCCTCTGCCATCTCCTTGGTCACTGTGGAGCTGCCTTCTGTTTACAACCGGAGCTCCAAGGCCAGCAGGAAAGGGCTGAAGACAGGGCCAGGGCCGGGGCCAAGGCCAGCACAGCGCTATGGGGCCCAGCTTGGGTGCCTGAGGGCCTGGCTCCCCCAGAGCACGTCCTCCTTTCAAGGCCTCTCATGCAGAACCGAGGGTGACCAGCCACCTCCCACAGGAGGCGTGCTGCCCCTCTGCCCCACGGTCACCTAATGTCCCCCTCCAGGCCTGCCCCTGTGACAGTGGGGGACACGCGCTAGGACCCTCTGGGGCAGTCAAGGACATTCTACTCTGTTAACCAGGGAGCAGCAGAGCAGGTCCCTCTAAAATCTGAGTAGAGATTTAGTTTGTCTGGAGCAGGCAGACGTTTTGGCCTCTGGTATTCACAGTGTCAGGCCAATGTCCCATCAAGCATGTACCAGCCAATTACGTTTGCTTTCATAGACATTATCTGGCCTTACCATTCCTCTCTGACCCATGTCCCCTAGTTCCCATGGCAACTCTGTACAAACACTACACATACTCCTTGTCCTAGATTCTTTCCCCTTATCTGCCTATCCCAACCCTGCTACTCCCTCGAGGCCCAGTTCAAGGCCACCTCCTCCATGCAGCCCACCCTGACTACTCCTTCCCACACAATCACCTTGCAGAATTCCTCAAGTGTGGCTGTGGCATTCTGTCTTGTGGGTGAGCTGGCTATTGTCTCCTGCATGTGAATATGATGGATGTTGTCAAATACTTCCTGGCATAGCTCCTACAGGAGGCCTAGTGCCCACAGCACAGTGAGCCTGTAACCCGTATTTCTCATTAGCTGGCTCTCTCATTTACCCCCAGAGACATTCTTTACAATGCAGGTGTAGACTCAGATGTGACCAAGACTTTGCTATCTTATAAAAGGGGTTCAGTCCATTGCAGTCTGGTTTTCCTAGCACCCTTCCTCCTGACGAGCTGTAGTCAGGGGAGCGTTAGTTTGCTATCTGCTTGACATGGCACTGCCTGCCAACCTCGCCTTAGGAAAAGGGGAAATCAGTTTACAAACATTAGGATAGGTGAAAGCAGCCATCTTTCAGCCAAGGATGTCCTGCATTGGCATCCTTTCCTCTCCTACTCTCGGCATCAAAACTTCCAGCAAAAGGACTATCATCACTTACCCCCACTCCCTCCCCAGGGGCCCCGCTTTGATAAAGGAATGCTAGACTTTAAGCAGGCCAGTGGCGGGGGTAGGATCCTGTCTATAACCAGAAATGCCATGAGACTCCAGTGGGGACACGCGGACATGCAGCCCCATGCTCTGCAAGGTTCGTGTGCAAGGGAAGCCGAGCGTGTGCGCCGCCGCCTCCCCACCGTCGGCCAACAGCTCAACACCGATTCCCAGTCCTGGCTGTCACGGGCACTTCTTATTATGGACGTGCTACTAACACACAGCAAAACTGATTAGACAGGCACAGGCCCGGCAGGTCCCGATTAAAGGACATTCCTCCCTGCCCCAGGGGTCTGTTAATCCTCCAGCTGCTCCCCGCTTCTGAGCACCCCAGCCCCACAACCACATCCTTGGCTCCTCTTTTCCTAGGTCTCCACCTCCCAAAAAGTGGAACACGGAAAGACACGTCCCGCAGCCTGCCCACTCCTCCCCTCCCCGGAGGAGGAACTGGAGAAATTCTGTGCTAGTCACTGTCTCTTTCTGCGTCTATGGCCCTGGCTCTGATGGGTGGACTACAGTGACGTTGTGCGTCTCCTTGGCTAAATGTCAGTTTAAAATCGGTGTTCTGTCGTCTCCAATACCCTTTCCCTAATGCCCAGTTGCCCTGGTAAAAGCCATAAGTCCCTTTGGGGAAGAATGGGAGAGGTTAACAGTATACATTTTTGGTAGTGCAGTGGAGTCCTTCAAGGGTACCCAGCCTCCCTTCCACTCAAAGAGTTCTGGGTCTGGAAACTGGCTCAAGCCTAAGAATTGATTGAAGGACCACGATGCATTCGAGCTAGACTTTTGTTCACTTGGCCTACTCTTCTGCTTATACAGGTCAAGTTAGAATGTAGTAGGCGTCCCATCGATTTCACTTCTAAGAACATGGTGGTGAACTGGCCCAGGCCCTAGGTCACATGACCCACCCCGAGGAGTCCAGTCTGACGCTCTTGATGGCTGCTTGGCCTCTGCTTTCGCCGATGGGCCACACCTGCCTTGCCTTTGGTGATTGTTTCCACTTGGCCCCTGCTATGCTGGGACCCAGATATTTCCACTTCATTTAGGATCCCTGGTCAGTGGCAGTAGGTCCCCCTGTGATTTCCAACCTACAAGGAGCTCTTCCAGGGCACTGGGCTCCCTCAGCAGAGTGCTGGTGAAAGGCGTGTGAGTGGTGGGTGAGTTGATCTCAAATGGCAAATCCTCTCCAGTCTCCCTAAGCCATGATGCCTCCCTCTGCAGCAGACCCAGGCGGTTCTGGTGTTTCAACTCCATTCAGCATGGGCCACTTTTGGGTCCATATTTCAGCCAACCCATCCGTGGAGCCTGAAGCAGCTCCATCTTGGGGTGAATCCTCCACCTTGGTTTCTGATCAACCCCGGTTCCAGCTGATCTATTGTTCCTGTGTAAGAGCAGGTACTTGCCATAAATCCCGCCCTTAGGGCAAATCAACCTTGATAAACTCCACGGTAAATCCTGCCCTTAGGCATATTCCTACACCTTCCCTCTGGAGCACCATATCCTTGCCCTATGTATAGAAGCCCTGGGTCTGGGGGGTGATGGTGGGGACCTACCTGTCTTGTGGTTGCCCAAGACCACACTTCTGCAAGTTCCCCCCAAAAAATCACCCTGTAACAACATACATGAATTTGTCTTATCTTGTTCTTTGGTTTCTGAGCTCTTTCTGCATTTGGGGGTCGCTTTGCATACAAGGCCCTTTCACAGACACAGCCGGACAGACTGCAGGGCCCTTCCAGCTCCCAGTCCCTTTGTCATCCTCTCAGCAAGCCCAAGGATGGGCGTCTCCACAGTGAGTCTGTCGGCCCTGTTGTCCCTCAGAGGTTGCACCTGCTCCTGTTCTCCCCTCCTGAGGAAGGGGGTGACTGGTGACTTGCCAAGGCAGGAAGGTTCCCACAGGCCATGCTGCTCAGAACCCTAGGATGGGAACTCCTGCGTGGGCCGTTGGAGGGTAGAGATGGTGCTGGCTCACTTCTGTCTCCAGGTGCTGACATTGCCCTCCCAGGCACTCCCTCCCAGGCACTTCCCAGGCTTCTTGGGCACCCTTGCTTCCCTCTTTCCAAAGGACCCTGTGCTCTCAGCCCCTGCGCAGGCTGTGCTGGGGTTCCAGAGCTTACACACTCCGTAGCCAGAGCGACGGCCTGCCCACCCCACAAGTACTGCTGTCTGCGCCGCACTCCCTCCTGCTCGGGCTCCAACTGCCGACTTGCAGAGCCCTTGGGAGTGACAGTGGAACAGAGGGTGGCACCGGGACCAGAAAGCACCCCCTGAGCCTGGACTTCTACCTTCAGAAACTCCGACAGTGGGGACTCGAGGCACAGCGGGGCTGCTCACTGCGTCCCAGCTCCTCCTCAGTGCCCAAGGGGGCTGCCACCGTGGCCGTGAGCTCAGGGGAGGCCTCCCAACCCTGGCCTGCGGATGCATCGACCCCCTTTCACCGTGCCTGACCTGAATACTCCTGCCCCTTCACGGGCCAACAGGAGCGAGGGCCGCCCTGCCTCAAAGGGCCTGCGGTCTCCCTGCCGAGCGCAATGATATGAAGAGCAGGTGGGAAGCAACCCACGCGTCCATCCAAGGATGAACAAAATGTGGTCCACGTGCACGCGGAATATTAGCCTTCAAAAGGAGGGGATCCTGCCGCCCGCCACACACACGAAGCACATCGGTGCGGACACGATGCTTGAGGGAAATAGGCCAGTCACAAACAGACAAATACTGTCTGATTCCGCTGACGAGAGGTCCCTGGAGTCATCGAAGGCATAGAGACAGGAAGTAGAAGGGTGGCCTCCAGGGGCTGGGGAGGAGCATGGGGAGGCAGGGTTGCTGGGCCAGAGTTTGAGTGTTGCAGGATGAAAAGGGTTCTGGGGACGGATGGATGGCTGCACAGCCATGGGAGGGTACTTAACGCTACTGAGCTCTATACTTAAAGATGGGTACGTTGGTAAATTTTATGTTATGCATATTTACCACAGTGGGAAAAAAAAAAAAAAAGAGCCAGGCTGGGTGTGGTGGCCATTTACCATTCCACAGAAGAGCTAATATCAAGAAACCAAACAAAACCTAGGCAAAAATACAATTATTTATAATTTGTATTCAATTGTATACACAGTTCATACCAGACAGGAGAAGACAGACAAGGCTTGAAGCGTGGGGAAGACCTCAGTGCCCCAGGCCCCCGAGGCTGCACAGGGGCTGGTCTGCACCCTGCTGTGCCCTTTCTGCCACTGGTGGGAGAAAGAGGCCGGGAGGAGCTATGTCACTGTACCTCGAAATGCGGGCGGCTGAGCAGGTTGGGCCCTCCCCCACTTTGATTTTCTTTGATTTTTTCTATCCTAGGGATGAAGGTGATCTATTTTTAGTGTAGAGGCTGGTATAAGGAGTTGCTATAGCGACAGCTGGTGGTTACAAACCAGGTCCTGCTACAGTTCCCATGAATAAATCCCAAGGCTGAGCCCGAGGAAGGAGGCAGCCTCAGAGACAGAACTCCCTCTCCATGGGAGTCCCACCTGCTATCTTCATGGTGTGCCCTTCATAGGCAGCATCTAAGTCCTGCTAGTGGGGAAGCAGCTCAGGATATGGGGCGCTGGGCACTGCCCATCAGAGGAACCGAGGGCTTCAGCTGAAATGCATGCTGAGCCTCAACTACCAGGTGAGGCAAAGCACCTGCACGTGTGCAGAGCCGGATGGTGGCAGAAGAGGGCTGGCGTGCAGGGCGCCAGGTTAGGAAGCCTGGGGAAGTGAAGACACAGCACCTGCTTACAGAATCACCAGGGAGGCAGGACACACACACACACACACACACACACACACACACACACACACACCCCCACACAGAGCTGATGCCACATTATTTACTATGGCTGCGTGCGTGCATACCCTACCACCAGCAATCTTAGTACAAGTCCACCAGAAAGGCACGCCGACGCACAAGAGTGTGCTTGACAGCACTCTGTCACAGCCCCGACTGGAAACCACGGAGTCCATTAACCACCGGATGGACGCAGGAGTTGTGGTCTGTGCAGACAGGGGAGGGTTCTGCAGCAATGAAATGGAGTTGATGAACTTCCACACCGCGCACAGGCATGGCTGCATCTCACAAAGTGCAAGTGAAAGAAGCCAGACAAATAAAAAAGATCATGTAAATGCAAAACCACACAATGCCAATCTTAAGGGGAAGTAGCTGGGAGAGAGTGTGCGGAGCTTCTGGGGTGCTGGCTACATGAGTGTGTTCAGTTTGTGCAAATTCATCATCTATGATCTGTGCTCTTCTTCATATGCTTATACTTCAGCAAACTTTGCCTCAAACATTTTTAGAAGTTAGGATGGCATTGTTAGTCAAATATCAAAAAGGTGATACTGGCCGGGTGTGGTGGCTCATGCCTACAATCCCAGCACTTTGGGAGGCTGAGGTGGGCGGATCACCTGAGAGCAGGAGTTCAAGACCAGTCTGACCAACATGGTGAAATCCCATTGCTACTAAAAATACAAAATTAGCTGGGCATGGTGGCACACACCTATAATCCCAGATACTCAGGAAGCTGAGGTAGGAGAATCGCTTGAACCCAGGAGGCGGAGGTTACAGTGAGCCAAGATTGCGTCATTGCACGCCAGCCTGGGCAGCAAGAGTGAAACTCTGTCTCAAAAAAAAAAAAAAAAAAAAAAGAAAAAGAAAAGTAACACTTAAAGGTATTTGGTGTTGGTGGGCTTTAAGGCAGACCTGCCTGTGGGAGACTGGGACCTCCAGGAGGAGGCAGGACCCTATGCCCCTCCAGGCTGTAATGAGTACAGAGGCAGAAGCACCCAGCCATTGGGATGGGGGGGACCCCAGGCGAGCCACCAGCAGCCACAGGAGCCCCGTGGTAGAGGAAGGCAGGCTGGGGTAGCAGGAGACCAGAGCTGGGGTGCCCCTGGATGGGGACTCTGGAAGGCTCGGAAGCTGAGGCTGATCACCCTCCAGGCTGGCACACCTCGGGGATGCCTGGCCCACGGGTGCCCACCTGGAGACACAGGGGTTTGCTTTTTTCTGTGCTGCCAGCTGGGCATCCCTCCTCAGGGTCACTGGCCACAGCTGCTCAGAGGTCACCCCAGACTGCAGCCACTCCCTTTCCATCAGCCTTAGCTATCCTGTGACCAAAACCAGGGCTGGCCAGGCCCAAGAGAAGCAGGGAGGGCGGAGGGGCCTTCGGGCCCTGTATCCCCTGGGAGGCGCAGGGCAGCCCGGGGCAGCCGCTGGAGCGTGGGTGAGGAATGTGGCAGAGGGCGTATGTTCTGTTGCTGCTGCAGGAGAGGGGCCTGCCTCACGGGAAGCCCCATAGGAAAGAGTGACTGTCACCCATGGGCACCGTGGCCAGGATGTGGGCTGAGGGGCTCCTCCTCTTCTGCCCATCTGCTGCTGCCAGGTGTCACGGACACATCTTGGCCTCTCTGGGCCTCAGTTTCCCCATGTGTAAGAGGGGAGCACCACCTCCACCACCTCCTTTACCTGCCTTAACAGAGTTATCGAAGGTAAAAACATAGTAGAAGCTGCGCCATGTGGTATCATCATCAGCGGCTGACGATGGTGTTGACCCAGGCCAACACTCACGGCCCTGGCCACATTCTGGTCTCAGCCTCCCTTCCCCAAATGGCCTTCCTTCCTCTGCATCCCTAAATAATGGACTCCATGTAGCCCCCAGTCCTGGCCTGGCTGCTGCATAGCCTCTTCCCCCTCACGTCTGTCTCTCAAGGCACGAAACGCAGCTCCCCACATGTGGCCTGGGCTGGAGTCACGCCAGCCCACAGGGATGGGGCGGCCATCACCAAATGGCAGGAGGTACAAGGAGGGCTGCTCCAGGGTCCCTCTCTCAGGGACAGTGAAGGAAAAGTGACACAGAATCTCTGGAAGACAACTGCTCACAGGAGAGACTGCCCTTGGTCCACACATGGCAAAGTCTGTAGCTCTCCCACACCACAATCTCCTGACATTCCACCCCTGCTCAGACCCCTTCCCCAGCCTGGCAATCAAGGGTTTCTAGAGCCTGGCCTTGTCTTCTCTTTCTGGACTTTTCTTTGACTGCTCCCCTCCCAGGTCTCTACCCATTCAGCCTTACCCACGGGGCCCAGCAGAGACATCCTCAATCTCACGGAGCCCCAGAGCACGTCACATCAACAGCTATTGCTGGGGCCTTCTCTTTAGCCAGGTGTTCCTTAACCCCCAGCTAAACTACAAGCTGCTATGAGCCATGTCCTGTAGGTCTTCACTTCATTTGCAGAGCCAGCCTGACACACAAGCATAATAAATACATTTATCAGACTGAGTATTCTGTAGGCGTTTGGCTTATCCGATGGTATGCATGCAGTCAGATACGTGTCACAAAGGCACCAGGTTGATAAGGAGCCTGTCCTTCATGGCCTACTTCCCAGCTAGACACAGGTACCCAAAAAGCCAGTCTGAAGTTCACCGCGCACCTGCAGCTGAAACGGCACACCCATGTCTCTCCATGGGTGAACGCTTCTCAAACTAAGTGATTTAAAAGTCCCCAGAGAGGGATACGGCAATTTCAAGAAAATGATCTGTTTGTACACTGATATGGTCTGGCTCTGTGTCCCCACCCAAATCTCATCTTGAATTGTAATCCCCATAATCCCCACGTGTCAAGGGTGGGACCTGGTGGGAGGTGATTGGATCATGGGGGAGGTTTCTCCCATGCTGTTCTCATGATAATGAGTGAGTTCTCACAAAATCTGATGGTTTTATAAGTATTTGACGGTTCCTCCTACACATAGGTTCTTCTCTCTCGCCAGCCACCATGTAAGACGTGCCTCTTCCCCTTGCTCCATGATTCTAAGTTTCCTGAGGTCTCCCCAGTCATGCAGGACTGTGAGTCAATTAAACCTCTTTCCTTTATAAACTACCCAGTCTCGGGTATTTCTTTATAGCAACGTAAGAACTGACTAATAGATACACTAAGGCATCAACCGGTCTAATTTTATTTTAGTCTAAATTTGGAATATCAGAGTTTTCTGAAAGTGAGTCTGCTTGCAGTACAGTGAACACACAGCTCTAGGTCACATGGAAGGGGACAAAGGTCCCTGGGGGTGACCTCAGAGACCAGCCTCATCCCAGTCCTGGCATCCCTCACCCCGCACCTCATCATCCTCAGTCTAAAGGAGCCGAGACTACACATGGGGAGAAGCTCATCACCCCAACCCCACTTCACCCCACCTCACTCAGTGGTTCAGTCACCAAGTAATTATTAAGTGCCTAGTACAGATCAAGTTCTGTGCTAGGCTGTGTCAGTAAGGATAAAGTTTGTCTGCATTTAACAGGAGAATCCAAAATTAAAACAGCTTAAGGAAGAAAGATATTTCTTTTTCTTTCACATAAAAGACACCTGATAGGTAGGCAGTCCAGGACCACGATGGAAACTTCACAGCGGTAACCCAGGCACCTATCTTTTTCTCCACTAACCTCGGCATGTGCCTTCTCTTCTTGGCAGTCACTCTAAGGTCCAAGGTGGCTGCTGGAGCTCCAACCATCACATCTACATCCAAGACAAGGGGAAAAAAAGTGACAAGGAGGGACTCACCTCTCTCCTAAGAGCTTTCCCATAAGTCTCAAAAGCTCACTGAATACTCAAGTCCCATGGCCACTGGGCCACATGCACTGCCACACAACACACAATGAAACCTGGGGTCTTGCTATTGAAGAAGACAGGGAACATGAATGTGGATAACAAATAGCAATTTGGCACAGGCAGAGGGAAGAATGAGACAGTCTCCACACCTGAGGAGTTTAACGAGGCGCCCCCATTAGACAGACCTGATGCAAGTTATCATTTAACCGCAAACATGGCTGGCACAGTGGCAGGCACTGGAGTGCCCAGGAGAGTCTGGAAACACCGGGACAGGTGGTGGACTTGGAGGAGGAGGGCAGCAGGAAGGGCCTTCAGGCCAGGGGAAAGCACACTCGGCCCCATCCTCCTTTATGACCTTCTTAGGCCGGTGGCAGAGCTGGAAGGGACCCCTCTCAGCCACGTGACCTGAGCAGTGGCTCTCCTGAGAGGGGGCTGCTGGAATCTCGGCCCCAGCACTTAGCACCAAGCAATGTGGAGGTGGAGCAGGGACCATGCTGGGCCCAGGAACCCTGGAAGGGCAGCTGCGGGCCCGATGTCACCGAGAAAACCCACTTTGCCCTTCATCTGCTGCCCTTAACCAGCCCCTGCCCTTCAGGCTGAGCCCACACTTACAAGCCCAGACTCATTTCCATAGGAGAGTCGGGAGCGGGGACACCCTGGGTGAGGGGTGTGACTGGATAGGCACCTGCCGAGGACACACCCGTGCTGTCTGGGCAACTCCTTTAAGTGGTCCCCACCTACCAGGCCGCCCCTGCTGCAGGAATGTCCCCAGGGCTGTGTTCCCACTGCTCCATCCCCTCCCTCCTGCCATGGCCGCTTCGCTCCTCAGGGCCTGCTCTTGCCCAGACCTCGACTGGCCTTGGGGCTTGCGCGTCCCCCTGCCGCCTCCACGGTGCACCCTCTATTCCTGTTCAGGGACAGAGGGGAAGCAAGACTTGTTCTGTCAGGCACCTACCCTGGATATGGATCTAGGTGCTGGGAATACGGTGTGGAACCAGGATGAGAACCAGGGAGGAGAGCACAGAACTGAAACTCCAGGCAGGGCTGAGGGCTCGAAACCAAGCTGGAGTCGGGTGGTAAACTGAGAGCCCGCTGGAAGGATCCTTGGCATCACAACGTCTCTTCTGCACCTTGCCAGATTCACTGGGTGGCGCCCCATCCTCAGTGGGCCCTGTGTTCAGCCTGGCCTCACCTTCCTGTCACTCTCATCCAGAGAGAAGGCCACCATTAGGCGCGTCCCAGACTCTAGGCAGCACTGGGTTATGTTTGTACCCACGGTAGCAGGGTAGTTTTCAGAATGCCTCCACCACCCCCGTCCCGATCCCTGACCCGTCCCGATCCCTGACCCATCCTCCAGCCACTGTCAGAGCGGACTCCGAGTTCCATGAAGCAGCATTAGCGGCAAATGGGAGACAGAGGCACCCACAAGCCTGCTGCTGCCGCTCGCACTGGCGTTCTCTGCAGCCTGGAGCTGGGTGGGCGAGGACCTGAGGCAGCCCTGCCAGGAGCAGACGGCCCTTTAGCTCGGTCTCAGGCGTCAAAGGCATCCCCAGGCCACACAGTAGGTGTCCTTTAAAGAAAGGGAACTGGTCTCATCTTGGCTGAGAAACACATCCCCGGAGGAGAAGGCTGAGCTGCTGGGGGTGTGAGGCCCAGAGGACAGTCCAGAGCATCTGGGCTTAGGGACGCCAGCCCCGCTCCCTAGGCCCTCCCTGCCGGGAGGCAGGACCTGCCTGGGGACTCGGCTTGGCTCAGAGGAGTGTGGACTCCCTAGCCAGCCGGAGCCCCAAACACTCAGAAACAAAAGGTGAAGAGAACAAGTGACCGTAGGGAGCATCATCTTGCATAAACTCTGTTTCCTTATTTTCTGCATTCTTGGTGCTCTGGCACCTTGGAGCCCTGCTGACTGGAGAGCGATGGGTGCTCCCAGCGTCGGTCAGTTCTTAGAGATGGCAAGGGGCTCACTGGGAGCCCACCTTTGATGTGCAAACCAACCAACCCAGAGCCCGTGCTGCCACTTGCCTATCTAGCTCTTACAGCCAGGAGGCAACGCTCCCTACGTAATCATCCCAGGGCCCGGGACCAGATAACTCGAGACGGTCCCCACGCCCAGAACCCACCAAAATGATCCACACTCGCCAGTTCTAAGCCTGCATACTCTGCCTTGTGGTCCCTTCAGACGCCGCAGCAAAGACTCTGGCCGCACTCTCGCCTCACTCCTCTGCCTCCCGACGGACCCTGCTGATTCCCCAGGCCCCTCTCCTGCCATGGCATGGCCCTTGGGAACTGTGAGTAACAAGCTATCTTTTTCATGGCAGCTGTCTCCTGATCTGCTGGCCTCACCATACCTGAATAACAAAACCTCTGTTTTAGAACACATCTCCCCATTGTCCATACCAGGCAGCTACCTTTTCCTTTGCTCTGAACTAGCAGACATTAACATGTTTTAATACACACAACATACTCACTCACTCACTCACTCACTCACTTAATAAACTACTTGTCAGGCCAGGCGCGGTGGCTCACGCTTGTAATCCCAGCACTTTGGGAGGCCAAGGTGGGCAGATCAATTGAGGTCAGGCATTTGAAACCAGCCTGGCCGACATGGTGAAACCCCATTTCTACTAAAAATACAAAAATTAGCTGGGCATGGTGGCACATGCCTGTAATCCCAGCTACTCGGGAGGTTGAAGCAGGAGAATCTCTGGAACCTGGGAGGCGGAGGTTGCAGTGAACCGAGATCGCGCCATTGCACTCCAGTCCAGGTGACAGAGTGAGACTCCATCTCAATTAAAAAAAAAAAAGAAATTGCTTGTCAACATTAAGTGCTTCAAGGAAAACATGCATTTAAATCTACCAGAGGATTTCTGGAAACCGTGGATGGAGCCCGCCCTGCTGACACGGCTTCCCAGAGCCTCCCTTTCCCGGGTGCTGGCTACGGAGACACAGTCAACACTAGGCCACTAGGAGCCCAAAGCTTAGAATTCAGCCGTCAGGGGTATTGTTCTCTGGCTGTTTCAGGCTTGTCTCCTGCACAAAGCGGGAAACGTCTGGAAGGGAGGAACCGGACATTATTTGCATGATGGACACAAAAGTTACGGAAAGGCTGAAAATACATGAAGCTGAGCCTCAGTCGTGTAATCACTCATTTGCTGATCATTGATGAACTCACTAGCATTAGCTGATTTGTTATCTCTTCCAGCCAAAAGTGGGGCCCAGTCAAGCATCTTAGTGACGTGAGTCATCAAAACTTCCTCCTGGGTCTGCTTTGAGCCCCACCTTCTTCCTCCTGCAGCAGTGCTCTTAGCCTTGGGGCCCTGGGGCGGATGCCCGGACACTCCCCCAGCAGCCTGCTTTCCAGAGGCCACTGCGCTGCTCAGCTCCGGGGGCCGTCCTCCCTGCATCCCTCCAGGCCCAGCAGAGTGTTTGACCAGGGGCCTGACCAGGAGGGGAGACGCCACCTCCTGGGGGCTTGCACCCCAACCAGCACCACCGTCACGAGACACCCGGAGGCCAGCAGTCCTCAGGGCCTGGGCTGAGAACACACAGAAGCACCAGAGACTGCCTTGCCCTCAGGGAACATTCATGTTGATTTATGCTGAGAGCACCTGGACTTTGCCTATTTTTTTCTTCTCAATCACTAAAAGACAAATTATTACCGCAGGGCAGAATTCATCTTGGTACATTCAGAGAGCAAGTGCTCATTCTCATCTGGAAGTTGGAAGCCTGAGTGACCATCCTCGGGTGCCGAGGCTCCCTGGACCCATGCACATGCCCTGAGTGAGGTCCTGTCTCATAGGATGGGGGTGACAGAGCAGCAGGGGCTGGCCAGCACCCAACCAGGCTGCGGCCCCAACCCCAGGTCACCAAGCCGTGGGGGTTTCTCTGTCACCGTCCAGAGTCACTATTTTAAAAATATACCCCCTTTTGAATCTCCTTTCTCCCTGTTTCATTATTTACCCCTTCAGGCTCTGAAATCTCACCCTTTCGTCTTCGGATACTTTCAGACGCTGCAGTCCTGGAATTGTTTGTCCAGTGTCTGGCTTCTCTGCCCAGAACCCGGGCTCTCCACAGGGCGGCTGCTCCCAGAGCCACGCCACTGTCACGACAGCTCACCTCGCACAGCCCTGAGGAGCGTGCCTGTGAGAGCACGTACCTCGCTGACGCCCCACCAGCTCCCAGCCCTGTGCACAGGCGATGCCCACCTGTTTATGGGGCTTTAGTCTTCCTGACACAGAGCAGCAGCTCTGGGTGACTGGGATGGGGGCAGAAAAGGGAAAGGGGCACTTGACTGTGACATCCAAGGACACGCACCAGAGCTGCTTTGCTCCCCTGCCACCCTGTGAGGTGACAGCTGCCTGACCTGCTGAGTGACTCCGGGAGTCCTCGGGGAGCAGCACCTCCGGGAGAGCTGGGCCACTTGTCCAGGGTTCCTCCAGGCAGTGCTTGGTGACGGTGACGTAGGGAGAACAGGCAGATGGGTGATGAGCTTTTCCAGGCATGGATGAGAGTGGGGCGGACAGGGGGTGGCAGGTGGGCCTCACGGAATCCACAGCTGGGAGTGGAACGTCCTCAGATTGTGTGAACACTGCCTCATCATCCCAAATGCCTCTCTACTCACTGGCTACAGTGTCCGAAATCCCCCAAAGACCCATCCTCACAAACAAGGATGCTACACCCCAGGAGTCTTGTTTGGACACATCCAGCAGAACGGGCACCAGGGCTGGACGGTTTTGGGTAGGAACTGGCAAAAGGAGAGGTGGGTGGGGGCTAGGGCAGGGCCTTGGAGCCAAAGGGGTTGGGGGAGGGACAGGCTCAGCCCCAGCTCTGTCCTCGCTCCACTGTGCCTTGGGCAGGCCCAGTCCTCAGCCTATCCATGCTCAAGACCCCAGAGGGCCTTCATCTCAAGCAGGTGTGATCCAGAGCCCTCCCATGATCCACAAGAGGGGCATACACTGGCTGCTGTGCCCGGCCTCAACCTCATCTCCTACCTGCCAGAGACGGGCTCCTGTGGCTCTGCCTCCTGCCATCCAGCCCCGCAGGCCTCTCAGAGTCCCTAGAACACACCGCAGGCTCCCTCCTGGGGCCTGGCCTCTCCAGCTCTCAGAAGGGTCTGAGCAGAGGCATCCACACAGCCCTCTCCCCGTCACCCAGTGAACTGATCCCTCACCCTGCCTCCACGGCATCACCACCACCTGACCTGACAATGAAAACACGTTTGCCCATCAAAACAAAGCAGACTCAAAAGGACAAACACTCTGTGACTCTATTTCTATGAGGTCCCTGGAGTTATCATATTCGTAGAAAGTAGAATGGTGCTTGCCGGGGGCTGGGGCCAGGGGAGTCGGGAGTTAGGGCTTAGAGGAGACAGTTTCAGCTGTGGGTGATGGAAGAAATGGCAGGTGGTAATGCCTACACAATAATGGGAATGCACGTGAAATGGCGAAGATGGTAATTCGTGTTATGTACATCTGACCACAGTTAAAATTCTCTCATTCATCTGCCCACCCTCACCAGCCATGTGCCCCCGAGGGTGCCCACATCTCTCACTCCCTGCTGCCCCTAGTATGGAAACAGCAGCTGGCACAAAGTCCCTGACGACGCATCGTTAACCCTGGAAGACGGATGCTTTTATACTATTCTCCCTACTTCTGTATTCTTTTGAAAATTTCTGGCCAGGTGTGGTGGCTCACACCTGTCATCCTAGCACTTTGGGAGACCAACATGGAGGATCGCTTGAGCCCTGCAGTTCGAGACCACCCTGGGCAACACAGGGAAACTCTGTCTCTTTTTAAAAATAAATTTAAAAAGTAAAACAAAAAGAAAATTTCTATTGGAAAAAGACAAACATATATTGGGATATTTCAGGGCAAAACCAATTGAGATACCAGCAGCCAGGTCAGCAGATGGGCACCAGAGGAAGTGTGAGGACTGAGGGGTGAGGAGGAGCGGGGGGGTTGGATGGGGGCAGGATAAACCACAGGCTTCTCAGCCCTGTCCTCTGCTGAGGTGAAGAGCACGAGGTGGTCCCCGCAGGGCCATACTCAGCCAAGGGTGGGAGAGCCATGGCACATGGTATTGGGTGACCTGAATGTTCTGGGTCAGGAAGGATGCTGGCGTTCTGGCCAGGAAGCCATTGCATAGTCATGTGGCGTGGGCTCAGGGAAGGGGAGGTGGGTATAAGGTCCAAGCGTCCTCAGAGGACGTGGTCTCCAGTCTTACCGGGACCCTGGGCACCCAAGGATGAAACACCAGCTTGCTGACACACTCCTTGCACTCCTGGCTCCAGTGCTGGCCCGCAGAAAGGAGCCATTAAGACGCCCAATGGTTTTTATTTAATTACTGTCCTATAATTGCAGAGGGTGAAAGTGCTACTACAGTTATTGCTCTTTGATCTGATTAGCATAATCCTTTCCTAATCTTCCTTCTACATTTTTATTATTGTTGCCACATACCCTTTGTCGACATAATCTGGATTTCTTTTTGCCAAAGAGGCCGAAAGAAAGGCTTAGCCAAGCTCGTCACTTGTCTATCGCCTGGAGCCTGAAAGCTGGAGTGAGGAGCTTCCCTTCTGTGCCAGACACGGCTCCCTGCCTGGCTCTGCAGCCAGAGAGGGGTAGGGGCTGAGTGCTCCTGAGTCAGAGCTTCCAGGGGGCTGTCACAAGGCTGGCGGGTGAACATTTCCAGCGAGTGCCACGGGCTTTCCAGTGGAAATGCCATCTACAGCAATTACGAATGGACCTGGTGACTCTGGGGCTGCGGGCCTTGATTTGATGGTTGTGGGGAGAGCTGTGTGTGTGTGTGTGTGCACAGGTACATGACATGTGTGTGTGGATGTATATCTCTTGACCTGGGGAACCGCAGGGAAGCCCCCAGATGAAACAGGGTGCACCTTGTCCCCGGGGGAGCAGCTCCATGCTGAGTTAAGGCAGAGGAGCCTGCGGTTCCTGGATAAGACCCAGCCACAGAGGAAACCCAGTGGATGGGGGGGACCTGTGCTGACTGCCTAGGTGGTGTCCTGTGGAGAGGAGGGAGGAGAAGTCAAAGACAGGGATTTCATGACCCTCGCAGAAGCTTTCTCAGGGAGAAGAGGTCTCATTCTAAGATTTTTGTTTGTTTTTTGAGACAGTGTCTTGCTCTATCTCCCAGGCTGGAGTGCAGTGGTGCAATCTTGGCTCACTTCAACCTCTGCCTTGTGGGCTCAAGTGATCCTCCCATCTTAGCCTCCCCAGTAGCTGGGACTGCAGGTGCACACCACCACACCCAACTATTTTTTTGTAGAGAAGGGGTTTTGCCATGTTGCCCAAGTTGGTCTCAAACTCCTGGGCTCAAGCACTCCTCCACCTGCCTCAGCCTACTAAAGTGTTGGGATCACAGGCAAGAGCCACAGCACCTGGCTTTTTTTTTTTTTTTTTTTTTTTGGGACAGGGTCTAGTTCTGTCACCCAGGCTGGAGTGCAGTGGCATGATCACTGCTCACTGCAACCTTGACCTCCCCAGGCTTAAGCAATCCTCCCAACTCAGCCTTCCAATTAGCTGGGGCTACTGACATGCACCACCACGCCTGGCTAGTTGTATTTTTTGTAGAGACGGGGTTTTGCCACATTGTCCAGGCTGGTCCCAAACTCCTGGGCTCAAGCGATACATGCACGTCTGCCTCCCAAAGTGCTGGGATGACAGGCACGAGCCACCGAACCCAGACCCGAGATTCTTTTAGCTCCAGGAATAACTGTATGAAGGAGAGGGCGTTGCTGAGAGGGAATTTAAAACACAAAACCCTGAAGCAATCCTTCCTGGAGAACAGGGCGTGACCCTGGGCTGGACCATTTTCCAGCCATGGCAGAGCCAGGGATTTTTATGGAGAAGCTGTGATACTACGAGGCCTCGGGTTAGAGCTACAGACCGAGCTCCTGAGACATCGCCCCTGTCCACGAGCAGCCAGGAGATCACAGAAAAGGCACCCAGGGTGGTTTTTTTTTTCTTTTTTTTTTTGAGACGGAGTCTCACTGTTATCCCCTGGGCTGGAGTGCAAATGGCACAATCTCGGCTCACTGCAACCTCCGCCCCCCGGATTTCAGCAATTCTCCTGTCTCAGTCTCCCGAGTAGCTGGGATTACAGGCACCTGCCAACACGCCCAGCCAATTTTTGTATTTTCAGTAGAGAAAAGGTTTCATCATGTTGACCAGGTTGATCTCAAACTCCTGACCTCAGGTGATCCACCTGCCTCGGCCTCCCAAAGTGCTGGGATTACAGTTGTGAGCCACCGCGCCCGGCCCTCAGGGTGGTTTTCTAGACAGTGATCGTTCAGCTGGGTCTTGAGAAATGCGTAAGGTTTAGACAGGCACAGGCTTGGGAGGGAGGGTTTGGTCAACACTCTTGGACTGTTTTTCCTCACTCAGTGTATCCACACCCAACACTGTCTGCGGGGCACAGGGCTCCCGCCTCCCACCCAGCCTAGCTCTTGGCTCTTCTCACTGGGACACTAACCCAAGTCAGACATACTATTAACCCAGGTCCCTGGGCTCCTGCTGCCTAAGAGGAGCCTCAGCCTGAGCAGGGGCTGTGGCCTCTAGCTGCTTCCCAAATCCCAGAGGAAGGCTCTGGAGGGACCTCCGATTTTCTCAACCCTGTGGTCAGAGCTGGCATCTGCATCCAGGCTCTTACAAAACTTGGTTGAGCGCAAATCTTGTTTTTGATCTCAGAAGCGTAGGAGACAGGATGACAGCCAACCGTTAAACACAAGTGGGGTAGCCACTGTCTGGCACATGATAGCCTCTTAATAACGGGCCTGTCCTTCCCCATTAGCAAAACCCGATTTTTAGTTAATAACAGGTTCTGGTTTAATTCTACAGTATATAAGTGTTTATTACTTTATTACTTAAATAAGAGGCATCTTTTTAGACCATGTCAATGAGCCTCCCGTCTAGGATTGCATCCCTCCTCTCCCTGCTCAGGGCTGGGCGTCCTATTTCTGTGCACAGTCACTTTTTTTTTTTTTTTTTTTTTTTTTTGAGGGTCTTGCTCTGACTCCCAGGCTGGAGTGCAGTGATATGGTTAGAAATCACTGTAGCCTCCACATCCCAGGCTCAAGCGATCTTCCCACTTCAGCTTTCTGAGTAGCTGGGGCCATGGGTGTGCACCACCATGCCTGGCTAATTTTTTATTTTTTTTGTAGAGAGGGGTCTCATGACGTTGCCCAGGCTGGTTTCGAACTCCTAGGCTCAAGCAATCCTCCCACCTCAACCTCCCAAAGTGCTGGGAATGCAGGCTTGAGCCCCCGTGCCTGGCCTAGCCTCACCTACATGTGATCCCCCCCCGCCTTAGCCTCCCGAGTAGCTGGGACTCTACTCGATTAGACGCTGCTCTCTAGTTCTCTTTATGGGACTTTCTTCTTCACAAGACTGAACACCCTCTGGGTTCAAGAGCTGCTGTCTCTTTGACCTGCTCTCCCCCAAGGACTCAGCACGCTCTGAGCCTGCAGAGGCTTCCAGGAGTGCTGGCTGAAGCGGATGTAGCAAGAAATACAGGCGGATTTTAGATTTATCTTTTTCTTTTTCTGCTCTTCCAGTTTTCATTTACAGTTCAGAAGTTATACAGTTCAAAAGTCACCTCCCTGTTACACAGAGTGACAATATTTTTCCACTTAACACATCACATTCCAGTCAGGGGACACGGCTTCATGTACCCCCGAGCCTCATCTTTACTCATCCCCTGGGTTGTGTCTCCCCAGCCCTGGTGAAACTGAGCCGATAAATGACAGCACTGGTTCTGCTGTTCCATCTTGCAGCGGGCTCTTCAGAAATAACCTATGCCATGCAAGCAGTAACGCCAGAAATGGGCTGACTCTGATTTGTTTTTTTTTTTAGACAGGGTCTAGTTTTGTCTCCCAGGTTGGAGTATAGTGGCCCAATCACAACTCACTGCAGCCTCGACCTCCTGAGCTCAAGGCAGCCTCCCATCTCAGCCTCCTGAGTAGCTGGGACTACAGGCATATGCCACCATGCTCGGCTAATTTTTAAATTTTTTTGTAGAGACAAGGTCTCATTATGTTGCCCAGGCTTGTCTCAAACTCCTGGGTTCAAGTGATTCTTCCTCCTTGGCCTCCCGAAGTCCTGGGATTATAGGCCCAGACTAAATCTGATTTTTTTTTTTTTTTTTTTTTTTGAGGCCGAGTCTTGCTCTGTTGCCCAGGCTGAAGTGCAGTGGTGTGACCTGGGCTGACTGCAACCTCTACCTCCTGGGTTCAAGCGATTCTCCTGTCTCAGTCTCCCAAGTAGCTGGGACTATAGGTGCACGCCACCATGCCCAGTTAATTTTTTGTAGTTTTGGTAGAGACAGGTTTCACCATCTTGGCCAGGCTGATCTCAAACTCCTGACCTCAGGTGATCCGCCTGCCTTCGTCTCCCAAAGTGCTGGGATTACAGGCATGAGTCAACGCGCCTGGGCTCTCTGATTCTTAATAAATGAAATCTGCCATCTAATTTTGAGTGGGCAGGTCTTAACCAGGTGTGGAGCTAAGAAAGCTTTGGAATTGACCTGTGTGGCTGCAGACAGACAAGGGCAAAACCCACTCCAAGTCTGCAGGTCCTTGGAAATACTGAACCACAGATGCTTCACCCCTTGTTCCATTTGCCCGGACCCCAACCCCCTGCACATGAAGGAGCTGCAGAAGTTGCCAGAGACCAGGGAGACCACAATGCAAGCTTCTCCCCGTGCGCCGCAAATTAGGCAGGTGTTTCCCCTCCCACATTAGCCCACGATCTGTCAGATTACCCTGCTACAGAACCTGGGAAGACCTCTTTCTTCCTGACCTCCAACAGATTCCTCTAAACATGCACGTTTCATTTTTAACAGCTGAAAACAACAGTGCCAATCCACTCTTACTTTCCCCGAGCCACAGTTTTTGCATAAATGAATGAAAATCCAATCTATCACTAGCCTCCCGGGGCCAGGTGGGGCAAGAAAGGAAACAGCTTCAGAAAGAGTATTGTCAGGCGGCTCCCCACAGCAGCACCGCCAACAGCAAGGAAACACTTCCCACGTATTCCTCTAACCACTGCCTGACGTTATACCCCCGTTGGAAGGGAGTGGCTGGAAACAGCTACTGTTTAGGAGGGTGTGCACACACGCCGTGGGGTTCCCTCCCAAGGACAGACCACCAGGGGCTCGGGAATGGGCAGAGTCCTACCGAAAAGGCCATGGGGCTCCGACTGGCGCCTCTCCGTGCTTCGATTTTGGTCCTTGTGTTTCTTGTTGCTCCTGAGACTCCCAAAGCGCCTCATGGGTAGCTGTGGCCACAGGAGTGGCGACAGGTGAACATATCAGGACCCACAGAACCGGTGTCAGCCCCAGGTGGCAGGGAGCCAGAGGAGCATCAGCCCGACAGGCACGGGGCACCCCAAAAGCTCACAGTGGCAGCCTGTGCTCAGGTGACAACCCGGGTCCAAGCGTCCTCACCAGGGGGTCTTCAGGGCGACCTCACCGCAGCCCGAGTCTGTGAGGCGCCAGGGAGTGGAGCCGTCCTGACGGGGCTGCACCTCCGGCCACAGCAGCTGGAGCGTCAGCTCGGCTGTCCTTAAGTAGCAAGAAGCTGCCGGAAGCGCAAACAGAACTTCGCAGGGGATTTGTTGATGTAGTTAAGGTCAGCTGCTCACTGATACTCTCCAGGGCTTTTTTTTTTTTTTTTTTCTCCTTAAAATTAAAAAAAAGGAGGGAAGACCAGATAGGCAAAGGAGGCACAAGCCTGCAAGTCATGTGCAGCCGTGCATGATGTCTCTTTAAACAGACTGTAAAAGGAAACCACCCTGGGCAGACAATTCTTGGCACCAATTGGCCGGAGCACATTCCCATTGTGACATGACATCACACAACTATTTTGATTCATGGGTTCCAGGGCCCCACGGGGTCAGAAGGCTCCGGCTGCTGCTGGGTGGAGAAGCCACACAAGTCCCTGGGCTGGAAATTGCTGAATCTACTTTGACTCACGGTTCCACTCAATGAAAGTAGCAGCGCCGTCTTCAAGGAGGGGATACGGTTGCCTGACTGGAATTTAACGGAAGGTCTTCAGCAAATGCGTAATTTGAGCTCTGGACTTGCTGAGAATTGCAGCATGACAGAGCTGGAAGAGATTTTAGAGCGATCTAGTCCAACTCCCTTCTATGACAGATGGGGAAACAGGCTCAGGACAGGGAGGTGACTTCCCCAAGATCCTGTGGCCAGTGGTAGAACCAGGACTGGCGTTTTAATCTCCTTGACTCCTAAGCCAAACCGCTGATCAAATAAAACCTAAAACATTTATAATTTGTATATGTTTTGCAACTAAATAAAGAAGCACAAGATAGAAAAAAAAAAAAATCCTCGACTTTTTGGCTGATAGCCTCACTAAAGTTATCTGCTTTGCTACTAACCAGCTTTGTTACCATCAAAAAGTTACTTCCCATTTCTGAACCTCAGTTTCCCCCTTAGTGAACTAAGACAAGACCCGGTCGTTTTAGGATTTAGTCTAGGACAACGCACAGTGGCTCACGCCTGTAATCTCAGCACTTTGGGAGGCTGAGGTGGGAGGATGGCTTGAGCCTAGGAGTTCAAAACCAGCCTGGGCAACATAATGAAACCCACATCTCTATTAAAAAAAAAAGAGAGAGAGAGAGAGAGATTTAGCCAAGTTCCAACAGTCTGAACCTCTCACAGTAATTGATTCTTCTCAAATGACTATGCACATGAGGAGGAGACTATGTCAGACCAGTTAAATAACCCCCGAGCTAAAGATTAGTAGCCTGGGTTCTCCTGGCCGCCCATTAGGGTGGGATAACCTCCCAAAACCGCAACGCCATCAGTTTCTTCAGTGGAATTGTTATTATCTACGGTTCGTCCGAAAACGAGGGGATGGGGTGTGCGGTGGAAGCACCCCAGCCACTTGCCACTGGAGCCCAGGCCTCCCCAGGAACCACGGGTCCAGCCTCCCAACTTGGGTCTGGCTGCTTTTCATGCCTTTTCTCTCGCCTCTTTCACTTGCAGGGCTCAGTGCCACTGGAGTTGTTGGCCCAGTCACTGCAGATGCCTGATGAGATAACGATGACTCCAGGCTAGCAGCAGGAGGGAGGACAGCAGGAGGGAGACCAAGGGAAGTCTTCAATTCTACCCTGTGAGATGAACCCCTGGAATCTCAGCTCCCACCCCAGATCTGCCACTCCCATGGGGCTTCCATCCACAGAAGCCAGAGACGCCTCAGATAACGCCATTCCCACAGGGTTAGCATCCACAGAAGCCAGGGACATCCCAGATCTGCCACTCCCATGGGGCCTCCACCCACAGGGGCCAAAGATGCTCCAGATCTGCCATTCCCACAGGGCCAGCATCCACAGAAGTCAGACATGTCCCAGATCTGCCACTCCCATGGGGCCACAATCCACAGAAACCAGACACGTCCCAGATCTGCCACTCCCATGGGGCCACCATCCACAGAAGCCAGAGGCGCCCCAGATTTGCCACTCCCACAGGCCCAGCATTCACAGAAACCAGACGTGTCCCAGATCTGCCACTGCCACGGGGCCTCCATCCACAGAAGCCAGAGATGCCCAGATCTGCCACTCCCATGGGGCCACCAACCACAGAAGCCAGAGATGCCCAGATCTGCCACTGCTAGGGGGCCTCCATCCACAGAAGCCAGAGATGCCCAGATCTGCCACTGCCATGGGGCCTCCATCCACAGGGGACACACTCCAGCTCCCAAGAAGCCTGGTCGGCTCTGGCGTGGCTCCTGTGTGGCTGGAGCTGCTTCTAGCACTCCAGATGCCATTGACTGGTAGAGCAACTGCTCACATGATTGGACCTGACCCATTCTGTCAAGATGTGTGAGTCTGTCCTTCCCCGCCTAGGGCACCTGGCCCATCTCTGTCTAGAGTGACCTCATAGTCATACCATTGCTTAGCAGATCAAGAAACTATGGTCTCAACTTTTCTCATGCAATTTCTACCAAATGGACTGAATGACAACTGTCTACTTGGTGCTGTGCTGAATGTTGTAAGGTCAGGAAGTCCTACAAGGCATGACCCAGCCTTTATTTATTTATTTATTCATTCATTCATTCATTCATTCATTCATTCATTTATATTGAGACAGAATTTTGCTCTTGTTGCCCAGGCTGGAGTGCAATGGCACAATCTGCAGCCTCTGCCTTCTGGGTTCAAGTGATCCTCCCACCTCAGCCTCACAAGTGGCTGGGACTACAGGTGCACACCACCACGCCCAGGTAATTTTTGTATTTTTTGTGGAGATGGGGTTTTGCCATGTTGCCCAGCCTGGTCTCAAACTCCTGGCCTCAGGTGATCCACCTGCCTCGGCCTCCCGAAGTGCTGGGATTACAGGTGTGAGCCACCACACCTGGCTGGAATTTTCTAACCTACCCGCTTTCGTTTACACCATTTGCCCTGCCTCCTAAGCCCGTGGTTTTCAGCTCTGCCTGCTGAAACCCTGTAAAACCCTTACAGCCCAATTCAGAGACTGTGCCTTCCCCCAAGTGAAACCTCCCTCATCACTCCCCAAAGAAGGGACTTTTCCCTCCTTTGAAAGATTTTAGCTCTTCTACTCTATATGTGAATGTGGCCCGTACCACAGAGAAGACTGGGAACCCCAAAAAGGTAGGGGCCCAGGCCTTACCCATCGTGGGGATCTCCCAAGCCTCCAGCAAGGCATCTACTTTGGGAGGCACTGGACAGTCACCCTGAACCCCTGCAATCCCTCCAGCTGCCCCTGCTCCCTGGTGGAGCCGACTGGAGGGGCTACACGGCCAGGTTCCTCCCAGGCTGCTGGTTAGCTGCAGCCAACAGTGGGCACAGCAGATGCCAGAAGGAGGGAGGAGCTGAGGCTGTCATAGCCCCCTACATCCCTGCAGAGTCACTCTGGCCTCACTGTGTCATCTCCCAAGGGAAGAATTCAGCTCCTCTCAAAGAAACCCTCCCCCAGCCTTCTGTCTTGGGTCAGGGACGCGCTCCTTCATCGTTCGGGCACAGCACTGGCAGCAGCCCTGCTGATATGAACCCGAGTTACTACACCAGCCCTGGGGGTTCCTGGCAGCCTGCCCACACCTTTGAAAGTAGTGTCTTTATTCAATTCTCCTCCAACGATCCAAAAAGTTCAGTGTGCCTCCTTTCTCCTGCTGGGACTGATAGATAGATATGGGGATCAGGTATTTGTAGCACGGATGCATGAATGAACACACAAAATAGGTCTTGCTCTCAGTGACTTTGCAAATGAGCTGCAGACAAAGATAAACAATGCTAACTGCATGCAAAAGCTGTGAGTATGTGAGCCGTGGCTGCAAGTGTCGCCAGCACAAAGGAAGGAGAGGAGAGGGCCCGTGTGGCCCTGCCTGGAGAAGGGGAACTTGAGATGGGCCTTCAGGGTTGGAGGGTGTGAAGAAGAGGGGAGAACCCAGGCCAGGCCAAATCAATGCCTGGAGTGGGGGACCCCAGCCTTCAGAAACAAGCCACAAAATCTACCGCCAGCTGGGTCCTTGGTATACTGTTGGATGATTTCTGTTGTTAAATACAGTAGCCCAAACGTACTGTGATTAAATTCTGGAAGTAGGTAAGTTTAGGAGTTTCATGTGTAGATGTCTTTTTCTTTTCTTTTTAAAAAATCAGCTTCTAACAAAAATTGTTTTCTCAAGTTAAAAATAAAATAACACCCAGTGCGGTGGCTCACACCTGTAATCCCAGCACTTTGGGAGGCTGAGGCGGGAGGATTGCTTGAGCCCAGGAGGTCGAGGCTCTAGTGAGCCATGATCCTGCCACTGCACATCAGCCTGGGTGACAGAGTGAGACCCTGTCTCAAAAAATAAAACAAAATAAAATAAAATAAAATAAAACAAAGCAAAACATCTTTATGAAAAGACCTGAACAAGTATCCCAATAAGAAAGAGGCAGATTTGATTAAAAGGCAAATGAAAAGGTTTTGTTTAAGCCAGTGTACTACTCTTACACTATATAATACAACGGACAGAAAGAACATTTCAAGGCCAGTTGCGGTGGCTCACACCTATAATCCCAGCACTTTGGGAGGCCGAGGCAGGCAGATCACCTGAGGTTGGGAGTTCAAGACCAGCCTGACCAACATGGTGAAACCCCGCCTCTATTAAAAATACAAAATTAGCTGGGCATGGTGGCGCGTGCCTGTAATCCCAGCTATTAAGGAGGCTGAGGCAGGAGAATCGCTTGAAACAGGAGGGGGAGGTTGTGGTGAGCCGAGATCACGCCATTGCACTCCAGCCTGGGCAACAAGAGCAAAATTCTGTCTCAAAACAAAAACAAAAACAAAAACAAACAAAACAAAAAAAAGAACATTTCGAAGTTTAGTGACTGAAGGTAAATGTATTTAAATTTGTGTGGAAAATAACCAGCAACTTAGGCAGGCCTGATGGTTCTGTGCTTGAGTTTAAATGGTCATTCATTCAACAGGTAGTTATTAAACCTCTAGCAAGTGTACAGGGCAGTTGTTGATTGAAGGGATGGGGTACTACAAATAATTCAGACATTCCTGTCCTCTAAGAACCATATTTTATTACTAACATAATAACTCCCATTTACTGAATGCCTAGCATACGCCAGCTGGGGTGCTGGTCACCTTACAGTTATTATTTTATTTCATTCTTCCCACACATGAGCAGGGCAGGCATAATTAACAACATTTCATTGAAAGACGAATAACTGAGGGTCAGAGAACTAGTTTGACCAGGATGGCACAGCTGGCAAGTTGACAGAAGATGGACTTGCCCCTCATGTGGACCCCTGATTCCCAAATTCACATCCTTCCACTATTCCATACTTTCTCATCGATGTGCACGGGAAAATTCGTCAGCCATTGAACACCCTACCCTGAATCCCACAGGACTCTCGAGGACCACTGCGGACTGAAGGGATTTGGAAAATAATTTCTTTCTACATCCTGAGTTTTGATTTCAGGCTGGGAAATTAAAAGGCAAAAGAAGCAGCATGTTTAAAAATCCTGACTACAGCGCATGCCTGTAATCCCAGCACTTTGGGAGGCCGAGCCGGGTGGATCAAGAGGTCAAGAGATCGAGACAATCCTGGCCAACACGGTGAAACCCTGTCTTTACCAAAAATGCAAAAATTAGCTGGGTGTGGTGGTGGGCACCTGTAGTCCCAGCTACTCGAGAAGCTGAGGCAGGAGAATCACTTGAACCCGGGAGGCGGAGGTTGCAGTGAACGGAGATTGTGCCACTGCACTCCGTCCAGGCTGTGCAACAGAGCGAGATTTCATCTCGGGGGGAAAAAAAAAAAAGTCCTTATTTGCATTAAAGCCATTTCGTAACACAGACTGGACGAGTCAGGTGACCTGCCACGTGGGTGCACCATGCTCTGGAAGCACAAAGCCAGCCGCTTCCTCCCCGAGGCCACTTCGAGGTGGCCGAGCACAGAGGTGGGGCACGAAAAGCTCCTCACTGCTGGGGTCTTTCTGTTTGACTCACACAGGCCTGAAATTCCTCACATGAGGGACAAAGCTTTGGATCCCATGATTAGTGATGAACGCTGATGGGCTGGGAGAGGTGGCACCTTCCCATTGCAGGGCAGGGGCTGAGGACCCGTTCTTTGGCACATGTGGGCGGGGGAAAGTTGACCACTCACAGGTGGACAGGGACGCCAAACCCCCTCTTCTGTTTCCGCCAGCCGCTGGTCCCACATGAATACAGGGGAAACTCGCTGCCACACCTGTGACTCCGCTCAGAGTTCGTTCTGACAAAATGCTTTCCACACTCAGAATTCTTTTCTGAAGGGAGGGGCTGAAAAAGGAAGGAACGAATGGTTCCCAAATAGGAACCGTATTTTCTAATGTATTTTAAAAGGGCCAGGGCCTTTTTGGATCACAGTTTAAAACTCACCCCTGGTTGGTGCTGCAACCCAAAGCCTGGCACGGGACCAGGTAACTGGGGTGCCAGATGCCTTTATCTCTTAGCAATGCCCCGTGCTGTGTGGCCAAGGCTTCCAGGTCACCATTCCGACACTAGGTTTATAAGATCTGGGAAGGGGTGACATCAGAGCTCAGCTCATTCAACGCATGTTCTTTCCATGTGTCTTCCGGTGGCTGTTCTTTAGATTTCTGACTACAAACCTACCTTTGACAACTCGAAAAATAAAACAGTGTGGACGAACACCACCACGAGGCGTTTCACACTGTTAGTGTGCTTCATTGTTTTCTGGCTTTTGGTTTAATTTTCTCCCCAGTGAGACTGAAAGCTCCCCCATGGCAGGGATCTCACCCACAGAAGAAAGGAGCGGAGCGCTTACTGAGTTCCTCCAGGTGACTCAGGAGCAGCATGGTGGGCCAGGGAACAGCAAGCCAGCTGCTGCTCCACGCTCGGCAGCCCTGGGAGCAGCATGTCCTGTTCCTGGGGGACACTTTTACGGCTGTTTTGGAGCCGGGGAGTTTGTGCTGACTGCTCCCCTGCCCTCGGCAGGGCTTCAGGCTTGGCCAGCCAGGGCTGGGCTGCAGGAGGCCATGGCACTGGGTCCCGTTCACTCTAATACTTGGATTCTACCAGGTGCGCCAGCACCCCCATCTGGATGCTGCAAAACATTCCACAGCCAGACTGTGCACTACACAGCGGGGCTGCGGCCAAGAGAGGTGAGGAAGGAGAAGTCAGGGGAATTGCAGATGGGCTCGCAGATGGAGCGTTGTCACCCCTGCTTCCTGCGCATTAGGATAAATGGCGCGAAGGTGTCCACCCTTCCACGAGAGAGGCGTGACGGCGCTCCTGTGGCTCTGATATGTAACCCCCACCCCCAAACTCTGGTGACCCAAAATATGTGAGTAAACCCTTTAATTGCTGGAGGTTCTCCACCGGTGCCCCAGGGGCCACATTCCAATGGCATGGGAGAAGTGCTAGGACATGTGGCACACGTTGTCCCACTAACCTGGTGCTAGTCCAGGCTGCAGGTTGGAGCCCCACCCCAGCCTTGTCACCTGGTGAATGGGACTCTGGGTCTCTGTTGCAGACACCATGGTTGGTGCCCTGCCTCCACTTGTTCCCCACCCCACCCCTGCAGTGGGTGTCTGAGAGCCGAGGGCCTCATCAGGCCAAACTGCCTCCTCCTCCAGGCAGCCCATGAATAATGACAGGGTCAAGCCCCTTGAAGCTCACCCTATCTCTGGACTTCCAATTATATCAAAACCAAATTTTCAAAAAGACCCCAAGCTTTCCTTCTCATCGAAGCCACTTTGCATGTTATGTGAAGCTGCAAATAGTTTCCTTGAAGTTGTCACTGGGGACCCAGATGAGAGAAAAGTCACTGAGACTCGGTGTAACCACCCTCCCTCCACACGCCTCCATTCATTCATGAGACTGGCGCTTCCCAGGGCAGGGCTGCTGAGGCCTGGGAGCACCGCACAGACAGAATCAGCGCGGCCGACCGAGAGATCTGCCAGCAGAGCAGGGCAGCAGGAACCCTAGTCACCCGCACCCTGCAGCTGTACAGAGCTGGAGACTTTGCCCACAGTGGTTTCCTACATTCTTCTCAACCGTGCTGTATGGTAGGGAGGCCAGCCACGACTATTCAGCTCAAGAACTAAAATTTTTTTAAAACCCAAGAGTTCAGAGGTGCTCAACGATTTGCCCAGTATCTGCGGGCAGCCTGTGGGATTGTGGGGGTTGATGCTGGCTCTGCTGGTTCCTCCTCCGGGGGGCATCAGGAGCCGGGCTGCCCCTGCTCCGACACACTCATGGTCACTCACAGCCTCCTGGTGACCACAGGAACTGGAGCCTGAGTCTCTGAGTGACAAGAGGGTGACTTTTTGGGTAGACCGCTGCAGAAGCAGGTGAGGACGCATCACTCAAACACTTCCGGCTCCTCCTGAACCTTTGTGGATCACGAGGCAGTACCTGAAAAGCACGCAGTCCCCTGCACGGCTGCATTCCAAACCACATCTCATTATGTAAGAGGGCACGGGTCCCCTCCAGGCCGGGGAGCAGCAACACGCGTTAGCACATATTTGCTAGAGCTCTCCTGCTGGTTGCAAAATACTGTGTCATATTTCATGGAAAGTTCTAAAGGTCACTGCTGCACTTGACTCTGAGATCGCCACATCGCCTCTCTGGGGCCTCCCCGTCCCTGCCCCAGGAGGTGTTTATGAGCCGGCACCTCTGTGGAGCGCCCTCCGTCCTGACTCAGGCCCCCATGCCTCTGTTCCACGTCAGCCCGACACACTCATGGTCACGCACAGCCTCGTGGTGACCACAGGAACTGGAGCCTGAGTCTCTGAGTGACAAGAGGGTGATTTTTTTGGCAGAGACAAACCACCTCAGCTCACACAGCTCCACTCACACCAGCGATATCTAACGCCACTGAGAATTGGCAGAGACAACAGGGGCATCTTGATTTTAAAAACACAGATAAGTACTAAAAAGGCGAAAAACAATAGCAATAATTATTTTTAGCATGCCGAAATGCAGCACCCAAAAAGTAAGAAATCCCTGGATCTCCTTAAAATCTTGAAGGGGCATCACATTCCCCCATGAGGGCTCGGTGGGGCCCTTTGCAGTCCCTTCTCATGGTGCCTGGCATCCCTGCAGTTGCTCAGCATCCAAGAGCACACCAGGCCAAGAGCTCTGAAGGCTCCACCAGCAAGAACCTGCCCTGATTCCAGCTGCTCCATGGCCCAGAAGCTGAGCCCTTGGCTCAACGGGGGCCACCAGGCAACAGTTTCTGAAAGCCAGATTTGGAAACTCTGCAGGCCAGCCATTTGGGTTTTCTGTTTAATTCTCTTTAAGTTATTCAATTCTCTTACAAATGCTGAAGTGAGCTGGGAATGTACCGAAGCCTTGGAGAAGGACCTGGTTAACTCCCGGGCTCAGCAGAAAGCCAGTTTGGTCTGTGGTCTCTGACTTCCAGGCGACGGGGCAGGATTTCCAGTGTCCGGACTTGGGCCGCTCACAGAGCAATCCACCTGCTCCTGCATGTCACTCATGAGGAAACCCCTAGCTTAGATTATGAGAGGGGCTGAGCTGAAGTTTGCCTCAGATCTGTTTCTTCTTACAGTGAAATATATTTGAAAACAAGGTGACAGGTAGAAAGGTTTAAAACACCTAGGTCAAACATAGAACCTTAAAGCAACATCAGTTCACCCACTGGCATGCAATTCTGAGCTAGTTTATTCTTCCACATTTCTCCCATAAGAGAGACCATTTTACAGGGTTTCAAGGTGATTAAATGAGATAGAATAGCAAAAATATCCTGTAAGCTGCAGAGCATTTCACAAACAGAGGACATGGCCATTCTCTGTCCCTGAAAGCAGGTTCTCAGGAGCTCCACTAGTCAATGTAGAATTCATGATAAATTTAGATAATCACCTTTTGGTAATTACAATACTAATTATAGTACTGTAATTACTATAGTAACAATTCAGGCAAGAAATATGGATCGATCCTAAAACTAGCAAGTGAAAGTCTGAGGAGAAAGAAGATATTTACACAATCCCAAAGCAGCTTCCCCTGAAACCCTGACTGGTGACAAGGGGGAAGTACTTTATTCAAGTAGAGAACTTTATAGCGGCAGACACCCCCTTCACCAGGTGACTGGCACCCACTTCACCGGGAAGGTGTCGCGGCCGTATCGGGTGCCCGGGCTGAGATGCGGAAGGCCAGGGCAGCACATGGACGGATGGACGCCCTCCTGAGGGTGCAGGCTGGCTCTGATGGTGAGGAAATGTCAGGCAAACGCAAAGCCAAGGGCAGGCGACACAAGAACTGGCCTGTGTCCCCCTGAAAAAGGCTCAGGTCGTGACAGATGAGACAGGACTGAGGAGCTGTTCCCAATGAAGGGACTGAAGAGAAAGGACAACGAAACAAAACGTGTGGCTGGGGATCCCCTCTTCCAAGAAATGATGCCCCAAAGACAAGGTGCAAAACGTGAATGAAGCCTGCAGCTTAGCTGATAGCATGATATTAGCGCTAATTTCCTGATTTTGACAATTATACTGTGGTTCGGAGAATGACCCTGTTTTTATGAAATATCCACTGAAATATTTAGGGGTAAAGGGATATGATGTCTGCAAATTCCTCTCAGGGGTTCAGAGTTCATATAAACACACAGTGAGAGATCGTGAGAAATGAGATACGGGCAGATCTGCTGAAATGCTAACATCGGGCAATCTGGGTGAAGAGGCTATGAGAACTCTTTGTATTATTTTTGTGACTTTATGTTTGAAATTGTCAAAATAAAATATTATTTATTATTTAATGATTTTTGTTGTTGTTGTTAGAGACAGAGTCTCACCATGTTGCCCAGGTTGGTCTCGAACTCCTGGGCACAAGTGATCCACCTACCTTGGTCTCCCAAAGTGCTGGAATTACAAGCATGAGCCACCTCGCCCAGCCCTAAAGTCTTATTTTAAAAAAGGAATTAAGAAATACAGGCTGAGCACAGTGGCTTGTGCCTATGAGGCCAAGGCAGGAGAATCGCTTAAGCCCAGGAGTTTGAGACCAGCCTGGGCAACACGGCAAAACCCCATCTTTACAAAAAATGTAAAAATTAGCTGGGCATGATGGTGCACACCTGTAGTCACAGCTACTCAGGAAGTTGGGGTGGGAGGATCGCTTGAGCCGCAGTGAACTGTGATCGCACCACTGCACTCTAGCCTGAGAGACAGAGCAAGACCCTGTCTCGGAAAAAGAAAAAGAGCTACAGTGGGCCTTACTTACAGGTCTTACTTACTACCACTCTTACTTACAGTGTTAAGTGAGAGCACGTGTTAGTGCTGCCTTTTACTGTCTCCCAAGGTGGGAGCATCACTGAAGCAGGCCCTGAGAGAACTACAGGACTCTCTGACTCGCTGAGGGCAAGGAGATTCTTCTGGGAATTTTTCCTTGGCTTCTCCCAAATCATAATAACGGCCTGGACACAGGATGTGCAGGCCAGCCCTAGTGGGGGACATCTGCCAGGCTGGCGCCAGAGGGCGCTGTCCCCAGGGACCACACAGGGTGCCAGGCTGCGTAACTCTGCAATGTGTTGGCTGAACTTTTCAGGAAACTTGGATGCCACACATACTTTTCCTTTCTTTGTGGGCAGGCAAGATGAGTCACGTTTTTCTGGAGTCTGCTCGGCCCCAGTATTCAGACCTCATCAGCTGCCCTGGTCCGGAAGGCTCCAGCGGGGGCCAGTGAAAGGGGGACCAGGGTGCCCGCATTAGCTGGGCCAGCACTGGGGCTTAGGGGCAGCCTTGGGCAAGCCAGAGTCAATCTTTTTTGTCGGGTAAAGGGTAAAGCTCACAGTAATTCTGGATCATGGCAACATTTTTGGACAGACCCAGGGCCCTTTGTACAACTCACAGGGCACAGCCCTGAGGGAGGCTGGGCTGTGGCTTCATATGGTCCCTGTTCTCCCGCCCACCTGCCCCCCCTCTGCCGCACCTCACTCCCCAGCACCTCTCCAGGCCCTACCTTCGAGTACCTCACTCCCCAGCACCTCTCCAGGCCCTACCTTCGGGGTCCCCTCAGTTCCCCTGCCTCTCTTCCTTCCGAAGGCCACTGTGTTATTGGCACGATGGAGCAGAGACCTCAGGAAGGGACCCCACCTGTGTCTATCTGCAGGCAGGGTCGCTGCAGGCTCCCTGAGAGGCAGGCTCTGGGATGGAAATGAGCACGTTGGATGTACATCAGGGAGTGCTCTCGGGCCCGACAGAGGAGCGATGGAGACCCCGTGAAGCCCCAACAGAGAGTTCTGGCGTTCGGATCCCTTTAGAGCTGTCCTGAGCGGGGGTCGGGGGCTGGTCCTTTATGTCCATACATCGGCCGGTTATTGGGCACAGACCGGCTCTGGGAGGGGCTGAAGGCTGGCGATGTGGCGCTCCTTAGCGGAGGGCTGTCTGTCTGTCACACCCACAGCTGGGAGTGAGTTCCTCATTCTTGAAGGAATCGGGAATCTGGGAGGCACAGCACAGCCTCAAGGGTGTTCTGGCTGCAGCGTGTTTTGAGCAGGGGGCCTGGGGACATGCTGAGCATCTCAGGGTGTTTCAGGCAGAGGGCCTGGGGGACATGCTGAGCATCTAAGGGAGCCTGAGCAGAGGAAGATGGGGAGTGGGTGTGCACCAAATGAAGTCAGAGCCAGCCCAGGGTTACCTCAGAGGACCTCAGAGGCCATGTGTGGTGGGGTTTGGAGACTTAATTTAAACGTGCTGGGGAGGCGTCAAGGGGTTGAACAGCAGATGATATGATCAGATTTATGTTTTAAAAACAGGAGTTGGCAAATTACTACCCAATGGCCCAATCCTGCTGGCCACCTGCTTTTATAAATACTTATTGGGACACAGCTGCACCATTAGTTTATACTTTGTCTATGGCTTCGTAGTTGCAAAAGAGACCACGTGGCCTTCGAAGTCTAAGACATTTACCATCTGGCTTTTTACAGGAAACATTTGTCAACTCCTGTTTGAAGAGACCCCTCTCCTTGCTGGGCAGAGTCATTTCCAAGGCAGCAATGGGGCTCCCACGGGGGCCACGGCCCCTCACGCGCCTCCCCAGCTTCACAGCCGTGCCTAAAGCAACTCAGTTTAGCAGTCGCTCGTGTTCTTTGGTATTAATGATATAAATCACCTGTGCACGCCACGAGGTTCCTCCAGGAGGCTGCAGGGCCCTCCCGGGTGGAAGTGGAGAAAAGTCCTCATTGTCTCTACTCGTGTGCAACACAAATACTTCCACTGCCCTCTCCCGCCTCCTCTCCCATCCCCCATCGGTCTCTTCCTCTTCTCAGGCCTCTCCTCCTGGACCAGCAGTGACGCCAGCAGCCACAGGCCCCTCTGCCCCCAAAGCAGGTCTCACCTCTGCAGCTTAAGTAGAGTCCCACAGGCCCCAGTGGCCTCTCTGAAAATAAGGAGTAAAATGACTCATGTGTGGGGCACTCGAGCAATGCCCCAGGAGCACACATCACACGTGTGACTGCAATGAAGGAAGTGTGGGTTCCTTTTAACGTCGGAGCCGCCAGAGCTCCCCCAGGAACCTCTCTGCCTCCGAGGCACCAAAGGTTTCCTGTCCTTGCGATGCTGGGAGGGACCCTAGATGGATTTGTGGGTGCATCTCAGGCACCCGCAATGACTCAGTGGTGCCTCCAGGCGAGCGGGTACCCTGCGCTGCTCTCATGCTCAATCCTCACCCCCACTCTGCCTAGATGCAGGGGCTGACCTCTGACCCCTGCTGCCACGTGTCCAGGCTCCCACTGGGCAGGGGACAGGGAGACACCTTGGGCAACATCTGACCTTAGCTACAGTCCCTTTGGCTCCCGTTCCTGCCAGACAGACCAACTGCAGCTCCTGGTTCCAGCCCCGCCAGGGCTCCCGGCGCTGCCCTCTTCCCTTCTCCCACCTGGGGTGGGAAAGGATTTTCCTTACTCATAGCTGGGTCGCTTCCCAAACTCTAGTCTGGAGTCTCAGCTCTTTCCTCACCTTTATAACCACGCAGCCACATAATCAGAACTGTGACGTCCTTGTATTAAACTCCATCTGCTTTTAGTATGTAGAGTAGCCCTATTCCAGGTAGGACCCGGGCTGACAGCTGAGCGAGGGCCATCTGCAGGAGACGATTCGGAAGGGGTCAGTGCTGCGATTCTGCCGAGTAATCAGCAGCGAGCGTTGGTCTAAATTCTGGAGTTCTAAAATTACTTGAGTCTGACCCCCTGGTTTTTGGTCTTGCTCTGTATTTAGGGACAATGGCCCTATTGATGCCCGCTGAACCACTGCCTGGCATTTGTTCTGCAGGGAAAGCTGGAGCGGGGTGCTCCTCAGCCTCGGGAGCCCGTGGCATGGAAATGCAAGACTCAGAGGCTCTAGATTAAAGTCTTAAAAGCTTGGGCTCATTCCTCCACACAGAGCACAAAACCTTTGGCATTTTACAGGAAAACAGACTTTTATTTGAAAAATAAACTCAAGTTGCTGGGATATAAAGGAAGAGCTGTGTGTGATCCAACGCGGAAATGGTGTGAAAGGACCCGAAGTTTTACAAGTTAAATAAACTTCTCTGAAAGACTCATTCGAATTTCAAACAGCTCTCAGCACAGACCCTCTGGAAAAGATCCCCAGATGTAGCAGAATGAGATACAGCGCCCGCCCCAGGCTGGGGGTCAGCCATGTGGAATGGGAGATTTGGATCCAACCACGAACAGAGAAAATTAAATTTCTTTGGATGTTCAAAATACACATGACCTCGGTCATAGTTGTGAGCTGGTCTTGGAAATGGACAGGGGGAACATGTACCATTCCTCATCTCTGGCAGAAACCCAGCACTGACTTCCATCCAGTGGATTCTCTGTGCCTCAAGAACCCCCCGAAACCAGACTCGCCTCAAAGGCATTCCAGACGCATTCTGCTGTTCTCTGACCATCTAGGGTGGTGTTTTCCAAACCGCAACCACTGCCCCCACCACCCATCATGAAATCAACTGTGTGGGTCAGATAAAGCAGCTGAAACAATAGAATCGAAAAGAAAACACATAGTCGGGGGTCAATACTGTTTAGTAAAAAAATGGGGTTTTTGTTGATGTGTTGTACGTGCTGGATTATGACATCAGATGGATTTGTTACTGTGGGCTGCAGTCAAAACGTTTTCAAACCACTGCTGCGATGAGGCCCTGTGGCCCTGCTTTACCAGCTCAGTGCTACAAACCTTCCCTGGGCAGCGGCAAACTCCCCGGCTGTCGGAGTATATTCTCCACCTTTTGCTTTGTGCTTGTCCCTACCAGACACCACGGTCATCACATAGAGTAGCCTTCAGTGTAATCAAAGTAGGTGGCTGTCTAGGTCAGTGATTTTCAACTCTTTTTTTTCTAGTAGGACAGAGAAAATGTCCCAATGTCCAGCAGGGCTGATTCCGTCAGTAGCAGTTACTGGGTGTGCCCTGCTGCCCCCATCAGACAAGATGTCATTTCTTGCTCCGTGGGGGCCAGCTGGCCAAAAGCCACCTTGTCTCACTCCCTAAAAGCCACCACTGCATGATTTTAGGGTTCTGGGAAGACAGTCGCTTACAAAAAGAGAATCTGTGGCATCTGGTTTTGATGCTAGGAATTCTTTCTGAGTTATGAGATAAATGTGTCGACTACCCCTGAAATATGTCACCTTTAAGTTCTGTAATGTCCATCTTAAATATCTTTGCCAGAACCGTTTCCATCTGAGGGAGGAGGGAAAAGGATAAGGGCATGTTGAGCTCTAGGAGCTGGGAGCCCACAGACAGGAAAACAGAGCAGGGAGATCCAAAGTCCCCAGAGATATGGCGTTCTTTCCACGTTGGGTGACCATCAATGTACCCCGAAGGTACCAAACCCTGAAGGCACTGACTGGTCCTGGGGGGATGAGGAGGTATGAACTGGAAGAGCTTGGGAAAATAAGAGGCAAGTGCATGAAAAGCTCAGTATGTGATTTTTAAAGAGACAAGAAGGCAATAGGAAGTTATCACGAGAGAACACAGACTGCAAAGAGACTTAAAATAACAGCTATATTTCAGGGCTCTGGCAGATTGCTCAAGGCAAACAGAATCCAGTAAGGCTTTCTGGAGCGGGCAGGACTTGAAGGAGGTCGCTGAGGAGGCGGGAGACCACACTAATGTATCTCCAGATCCACTGCAGACACCCCTCGCTGTTCACCCCAGCCCTGTCTCTACCATCTCTTTCCTGCACAGTTGCCAGACATCTCTCTGCATTGCATCCGATCGACATCCGATGGCTTTCTGTATCGCTCAATTAAAACCTGGAATCCTGACCTCTCCTGCAAGGCCCCGCCCCACTCCCTGACCTCACTCCTGCACCTGTTCCCTGCCCACTTGGTTCTGGCCACACTGACCAGCTCCCTGCAAGCTCAGAGGCTGCTCCCGTCTCCAGACATTTGCACTACGGGTCCCGCCGCCAGGCACGCCATGGCCCTCACCGGTCCTCTCCCTGGCTGTATCACCACTGGCCAAACGTCTCCATGCCAGAGACGTTGCTGACTTGCCCACATAGAGCAGCACCCCTGCAGCCCCTCTCCTTTGACTGTTTTTCCTTCTGGCACTTGGGACATATGACACTTTTCCACATATGGTACCGATTGTCCCTAGAATGGAATCCCCACGAGGGCAGGGATGGGCTCATTCACTGCTGCATCCCCAGCTCCCAGCACTTAGCAGGTTCTCACATAATGTGGTGCGGGTGAATGTCCTCTGTGCCAGACAACTCCCCTTTGAAAGGCCTGGGCAGGCAGGTATCCTCGTCTGCTCCTAACACCGGCTTTCTTCTGTCTGGGAGGCACATGTGAAGGTTCATACGCTGGAAAAAACCCAGGTAGGAACGACCCCCTGCTGCTTTCCCCCAGGCAGGAGCAACCTGCTCCCAGCATCAGACTCAGCATGTGAGGCTATGTCACCCCCTAGTGGTCACTCTGTCACAAAGCCAGAAAAACCAGAGATGTGCTCAGCCTGGCCAGTTGTTCCCAGGGCCAAGGGAACCCAGACCTACCCTCTCACCCAGACTTTTTCTACAGGTGAAATCAGATGTAAACAAACATTCAGAAAATAAAGGTGAAAAGGCATCCAATATTGAGTCCACATTGTCTTGAATGAGGGAGAGACTGAACATCGACGTTCTTCCTTCTAGTACGGGGTTCCAGGTTGAGCGGCTGTCCCAAGATATTGACTGTGGTGGGGTAGCATCAGGTCATTCCTACAGAGCTTCTCCGTTCATTGCAGATTATGTGGGAATTTATAAAAAATTAGCCTTTCCTTTTTTTAAAAAAGGAAGCTGAGATGGGAGGCGTGCCAGACAGAACCTAGAAGTGAATACACAGCAGGCAGAGCTCAGACCTGAGCAGCTGGGTCTCCCAGAAGCCTGTCTCCATCAGCTTGCTTGCTTACTTCTTCGAGACAGAGTTGGGCATTTTTTGTTTGTTTGTTTGTTTTCGAACAGAGTCTTGCTCTGTTCCCAGGCTAAAGTGCAATGGCAGGATCTCGGCTCACTGCAACCTCTGCTGCCCAAGTTCAAGCGATTCTCCTGCCTCAGCCTCCCGGGTAGCTGGGATTACAGATGCACACCACCATGTCCAGCTAATTTTTGTAATTTTAGTAGAGATGGGGTTTCACCACGTTGGCCACGACCTCGAACTCATGACCTCAGGTGATCTGCCCACCTCAGCCTCCCGAAGTGCTGGGATTACAGGCATAAGCTACTGCGCCTGGGTGAGAGAGTTTTTTAAAAGCTGGGGACTGCCCTACAGCATGAGGCTTTTGCTAACATGCACTTAGCATTTCCTCTGCCCCAGACCTCTGAGTGGCTCTCTCTCTGGCTCCACTGTGGTCTCCTTACCACAGAAGACTTCCCTCGCCATTCTATCCAAAGCAGCACCCACCCCACTACCCAGTCTCTCACTCTGCTTTCCTTTCCTTGACAACATGGGGGCAGTTAAAGTCTATTTGTGCTCCCGTGCTCCACCCCTCTTCCAGCCCTCTGTCTGGAAGATTCCAGACTAGCTCTGCCAGCTTGGCCATGATTGCCTTCAGCCAAACAGCACACCTTGTCCACAGCTCGCCTGGGGCAAGGAGATGTGTCAGGATAAAGTTAGGATGGCTTAATGGCAGGTACAGAAAAAAATAACTGGAAGGAGGCTAAACCACAAGGATGCTTATCACCTACAATAATGACCAGTTAGTAGGTAGGCAGTTGCAAAGCAGGTCAGCTTAGTGAAACTGCCTTTGCAAAGTTATCACTGTTAAGAGAAATCTGACATAGCTGATTCCATATTGCTTCTGACCTCCAAGTGTCCCATTCCTGGGCACACATAGGCCAAGCTAATTTTGGGAGAAATTTAGTTTATAGTTTAACCTTAAAGCCAGGATGATACTAGCCCTTCCCCAAACTAAAACACCATTGCAAAACTAATGAGAAGCCGCAAGGTTAGGATTATGAGAGGGGCCTAAATTCTGCTACGATGTAGGTATCGTTAAATGATAAGCAGCCATTGTCGCGAGGTCACAAGATTTGTAATTTCCCCAATTACTCCTGTAGATAACATCACTATTGGAGAACCTAAGATTGGCCTTTTGAGATGTCTTTCCAGACTTTTGCTTTTCTGGCAACCAGTTGACCTCAGCTGGATTCCTGACTCACCACCCAACCGGTCCTGTGGCCCCACCCAGAGGCGGAGTCAGTGTCATTTTCCACACCCCTCTGAAGGTATCCCCAACCAATCAGCAGCACCTATTCCCTAGTCCTTGCCCACCAAACTATCCATGAAAACTGCTAACCTCCGAGCCTTCAGGTAGACTGACTTGATTTGATAGATAACTGTCTCCTGCATGGCATGGCCGAACTCATGTCAGTTAACTCTTTCTTTGCTGCGATGCTGTGGTCTCAGTGGATTGAGTTTCCCTGTGCAACAGGCGGGAGGACCCATCAGGCAACGACATCAGCGCTGCCAACTGCGTGGAGAATCACCTGCCCAACTTTCTACTCAGCCACCTTGTGTCTTGACCTTTGTCCTCGTGGCCCTAGAAACCATGTCCCCACACCACAAAGGAAGAAAAGGAAATTTATCCTCGTGTGTCTTTTTTGTTGTTGTTAGGGGAGGCACGTTTTTCTTAAAACCCTAGCCGACTTCTCCCATTCACTGGCATGTGGGAAAGGGATACTTTCGACTGAACTAGACCAACTACAGCTCATGGCCTGGGGCCAGGCCCTGAGTAAAACCAGGTTCTGCTATGAAGAAACAAGAGGCAGCCACTGTCCGACGGGTTAGCACAGTCTGCTGCGCACCTCAGAGAGGAAGAAACTGTGCACACGGACAAATGTGATAGACTTAGGGGTAGAAAGGGTCCAGGACAGGTGGGGAGAAGATGAGAGGAAGGCCCTGTGTGGTAGCCGAGGGCAGCAACTTCCCCCACACGCATCTCCAGGGTGGAAAATGACTTTCTGCAGTAGGCAGGCAAATGTTGCAAGAATGCGCCCAATGAAGGAAGGAGCCTTGGCTATCTCACAGCATTGACACACATGCTCACACATGTATGTCAATTCTTACATATACAATGTATATGTAAGCTTAAGGAGCAGGCACAAGAAGCCCAGCTGTGGCCCACTGGGAGCCTCTAAGGGAGCCACCACTGAGAGACAGTGTCAGTTCAGTGAGGACAGGGGCTAGGGAGGCTGGCATGGGCAGGTCAGCTATTCATGGGAGCAAAATACAGGGGTTTGGTGGAAAAGAGGCAAACTATGCCAAGCATCCTGTTTGGGGCAGACTAGCCCACACACATCAACCAGCACCCCTGAGCTGTGTGCTATAGAACAAGCCACTTGCCTTCTGCCAGGACGAGCAGCTGCCTTGCAGGATTGCCATGTGTTCAGAATTGGACTCAAACCCCACTGAAGCTCACTGCTAAACACTGAGGGGTGGGGGACACAAGAGAGGTCCATCTGTAACCCTAAGAAGCATCCTTTACAGAGCAGACGGCACATTCAGACGCATGCCCAAAGCGCGGCTCCCTGACTGATGGCTGGCTGGGGTAAGGGCAGGTCTGGGAGGACAAGCAGCCTCATCAGGACCATGGAGACAAACGGGAGGCATCCCCTAAAGCAAATGAGCCAGCAGCCTGAGCGGGACAAAAGCCAGCACTAGAGATGGGCAGGGCTCCCGAGTCGTGACAGCTCTGTCCCTGCTCCCTCTACCGGCTCCTCCCCTCTCAGTTTGCATGTGGTTCTCCCATCTTACAATGAACCAACTGAAAACGTCCATTAATGTGAATCCATCCCCTCGCTACCAGCTCGCCTTAATTGTCAGATGGGCTCGGAAGTGCCACAGTAAGAACTAAGCCCCGGAATCTTGGCTATTTGACCTAAAAAGGCCATGCACAGTCAGACACAGCTAAGGCAGGTCTCATGCTGAGGCAGGTCTCCCACTGTCCCGCTCCCTCCTCACCTGTGTCTCCACCTCCAGCTATCCTGGCACAGAGTCACAGAGTCGAGGGCACAGGTTGCTTTTGATGTCTTGGGTGGGAAGTGACAACTGTCCTCTCCCTTTGGCGAAACTCCATCATGTGGTCCCACCCTGACCGCAGGGGTGGGCTGGGAGAGGCAGAGGAGCTCCTGGCTCTTGCACAAGCACCAAGCTCCTGGCACAGATGCATCCACCTGCACGTCTGACCCCAGGGTCTTGAAAGAAGTTTGTTGGCTCCTCAGCCACTGCCCCATGCGCTTTCTTTCCCTTCCTGGCTGCTGACGCTGCTCTCTCGGAAATCACCAATGACCTGCCAAGTCCAAAGCCTGGTCGAACCTCCAGGGCTGATCATCCCCTCTCTTGAGGGACTCTTCTGGGCCTCTGTGACCCACATGCCTCTTTGGCCTCTTTCATGGACCCTGGGCCTCTGCCCTCCCTCTTGTGCCAGCCATACCCAGCTGTCTGTCTCCAGCTGCCGTGCCCGGTCTGGCTGATGCCGTCCAGGGCTATAGCTGCTGCCTGTGTCACCTGATGAGCTCTAACACCCATCTGCAGCTGACAGTGCTCTGAGCCCAGGCTCCCTTTGGGGCTTGCAGGCTGGAAACCCACAAGCTCTGGACAGAACATGCAGCCTCATTGCTTTCCTCCTTGTGCGTCTCTACAGGAGTTGGTGTCTAAAAGGGACAAAGGCACACTCCAGGTGGAGAGGGGCACAAATAAAGTTAAAACCAAGTTAGACAGGGCTGGGACGGGCAGAGAGCCTGGCAGAGGAGGGAGGCAGTGTCTGCGCAGGTGGACGGGGTCTGAATTGGGGGGTGAGGCTGGCTCTGATCTGGCAAGCAGTTCGAGTTTTCTAACGTCTCCAGCAAGGGAATGACATAGTAAAAGTGGTGATGGAAACATCTGTGCAGCAGCCGCTTGAAAAATCTGCAATCACAGCTCTAATGGCCACAGAAGACACTTCAGGCCACTGCCCTGGGCCAAAGCCAGAGCACGGCCCAGCCCAGGAGAGTGATGGAAAGACCAGCACTCTAGGAGGGAGAAAAGCTGTCCAGAGACCCAGAGTGGCGCCCTTCCCTGGGTGCTTTTTCATTTTGCTTTGTCCTTTAAGCTAACGAGCACTCAACTCCAGCTCCGATTTGCTGACACCTGGGCTGAGGGCCTAGGGACCTGCTACCACCACCCAGTACTTTCTGACCATTCACCCCCCACTGCCAAGAGCTCTCCACCTGTCAGATGACCCAGGGAGAGCGGGGAGGTGCCTAGAGACATCCCAGGACTGCGATGGCTACATGGGTGCTGTCAACTCCTTAGTTCATGAGTCCCACCAGGAGTCCGGAGACCTCATGACCCATTGACACTGCCCTCCCTCTCACCCAACCATGCTCCCAGGAGCAAGTGGGTCAGGGGCAGAGCCAGGAGGTGGAGGCGGTGCCAGGATGGTCAGGGCTTAGCCCCAGGATGTGGGGGCAGGGCCAGCAGGTGGAGGCAAGGCCTCAAGGTTGGGGACAGACAGGGACTCCTTCCCCATCTGTGAAGCATGGGGAGGCTGGAGTGGGGACACCAAGGTAACACACCTGCCTTCTGCTTCACTGAAAACAAGAGAAGATCATGGCTGAGAGGCCGAGCATCCTGTCTGCTATGCTTTCCCAGACATTTGCTGTGTCTGTTCTCTGACTGCTGTCTACGGCCGGGGGGGCTTTAAGCAATGGGATTTATCCCTTCACAGCTCTGGAGACTGGGAGCCTAAGTCAAGGTGTGTGTGGGCCCACAGTCCATCTGTATTAGTCCGTTCTCACACTGCTAGAAGGAACTACCTGAAACTGGGTGATTTATGAAGAAAAGAGGTTTAATTGACTCACGGTTCTGCAGGCTGTACAGGAAGCATGGCTGGGGAGGCCTCAGGAAACTTACAATCATGGCAGAAGGCGAAGAGGAAGCAGGCACGTCTTACATGGCATCAGGAAGGAGAGAGCGAAGGGGAAGTGCTACACACTTTTCAACAACCAGATCTTGTGAGAACTCATTCACTATCACAAGAATAGCAAGGGGGAAGTCTGCCCCTATGATTCAATCACCTCCCACCAGGCCTCTCCTCCAACATGTGGGGATTACAATTCAACAGGAGATTTGGGTAGTAACAAGAAGCCAAACCATATCACCATCTGAAACCTGGTGGAGCCCTTCCTGCCCTGCAGCTCCAGGGATCACAGGCACCAGGGCATCCCCGTCTCAGCTCCACCAGCTCCCTGGGTGTCCGTCTTCACTGGACACCAGTCATTCTGGACTGGGGGCCCACATGAATGACCTCATCTTAAATAATTACACCTGCCATGACCCTATTTCCAAGTCAGGTCACATTCTGAGGTCCTGCAGGTCAGGACTTCCACAAACCAACCATTTTTGCCGGGAACATAGTACAACCCATAACAGTTACTGTAGGGTTAAATGAAATCCTACAGTGTATTTTAAAACTCTACCTAATTGCACCTAAAATAAATTCTTCATCTTGCCTAATTCCCCAATTAGCCCTGGCCTGATAACTTGATTTTCATTCCTGTGTGACCCCTGGCACTCCTGACCCACTAACTTGATGCTGACGATGGCATCATGTGTCTGGACTGGGGACCTCCCTAACATTGACAGGCGATTCATTTGATAACGGTTTCGAGTAGCTATTGTATGCAGATCCTACTCAGGTATTATAGCATCTCCAGGAACTGTAATAAACAGCAATTTCAGACTCAATTCATCTCCTTCATCTGTGACACTGTGTGAACAGGAACACAACGGACCAAAAAGCACACTCAACCCATGCCAAAGTCTCCCAAAGGACACAGAAGTGTCACTGTAACTTCTCACATATGCGCTGCACAAGGATTTGGCTGGGCTGCAGATCTGAAACCTCTGTTCTTCCAACTTCACTTACAGCAATTAAGCCCATTTATCAAAATCCATTTCCTTTACATGATGGTGGGGAGGGGGAAGAAGTGAGGTGGGGGAGAAACTTACAGGAAGAGTCTTGTCAAAAGGGGACATTTTGGAGTCAACAATGGTAGGTGGGAGGTTAGTGGGAAGTGAGGCTCAAACACAGTTCACTTAACAACTTGTACTCGGTAACAAGAGACATGTTCATCTCACTAAAAAGGAGGAAACCAAAGGCGAGGAGCCCAGATCGTGGATAAGTCCCAGGAGAGAGTAAAAGCAGGGTGCTGAGACCAGCTATCACTCTGATTCGGAACACTGGCTCGGGCCACTTTAGAAAGGGGAACTGGCGATGACCTATTCCCAGGCACTAGTGTGTTTCAAGAAAAAGACATCAGAGGATTTCAAGTTCACGGACACCTGAAGACAGTGGGGTCTGCTACTGTGTGGAAGGCTCCCTCTCATTTATCCTTCAAGGCCCAGCTAAAGTGTCTTTGTTTATCACAACACCTTTCCTAGCCAGTCTGGCCTACCACAAACTCATCTTTCTCCAACTCTGTCCATACCTACTGCCTGTGTTGTTCCATTCAGCACATCGATCGTGGAGCAGGCAGGACATATCCATTCCTTGATAGGCCTATGTCATGGGTTGAATTGTGTCCCTCCAAAAGTCACATGTTGAAATCCTAACTCATAGCACCTCCAAACGTGACCTTACATGGAAGTAGGGTCATTGAAGATGTAGTTAGTTGAGATGAGGGTTATACTGGAGTCAGAGGGTCCCGTAGTCCAACAGGGATAGTCTCCTTAGAAAAAGGGGAAATTTGAACACAGAGATATGTGCACGGAAAAACCTCTGTGGAGATGAAGGCAGAGACTGGATGCTGTGCCTCCAAGCCAAGGAATGGCAATGATGACCAGCACAGACCAGGAGAAAGAACAGAGGCGTGGAACAGACCCCCTCACAGCCTCAGAAGGAGCCAGCCCTCCCCACACCCTGATTCCAGGCTTCCAGCCTCTTGAGATATAAACTTCCGTTTTGTTTTGTTTTTTAAAGATGGAGTCTCACTCTGTCACCCAGGCTGGAGTGCAGTGGCCCGATCTCAGCTTGCTGCAATCTCTGCTTCCCGGGTTCAAGCGATTCTCCTGCCTCAGCCTCCCGAGTAGCTGGGACTACAGGCACCTGCCACCACGTGCGGCTAGTTTTTGTATTTTTAGTAGAGATGGGGTTTCACCATGTTGGCCAGGCTGGCCTCAAACTCCTGACCTCAAGTGATTTGCCTGCCTTGGCCTCCCAAAGTTTTGGGATTACAGGCATGAGCCACCATGTCCGGCCAACTTCTGTTGTTTAATGCATGCAGTTTGTGGTGCTGTTATAGTGGCCCCGGCAAATGAATACACCTGTCATGATTTGTAGTCATCCACATTCACTTAGATATCAGTGCATATGAGTGAGGCTCAAAGAGTACCAGCTAATTGTTAAATCCTGTGGCAAGTCACTCTGTGACGTGAGTCATTACTCACTGACTTTTTTGAAACCAAATGTTTCTTAGATCTGCTCAAAGGAAGAACTGGCTGAAGCTCTGGTTCCTTCTTATTCTGATTATGGACCCACAATTAAGTGTTGCTGCCCGGAGATTCTCATTTCTCCACAGCCTCCTTTTTTTCTCAGCCATTTTCCTCTAGAAGCAGAGCCTGAGGCAAGGATTAAGATCAGGGTGAGGTAGGGCAGGAGAAGCAGCAATGAAATGAGTTGTCATGCTGGCTGCTGATGCATGATAAGCTGCAAATAATAAAATAATCAGAATAAAGAGCAGGGGAGCTCAGAAAGTGTGTTCACTTGTCCCATGGGACTACTCCAGGAGGGCTCAAGAAAGGAACTATATCTGGGGGGATCCACAGCCATCATCAAGGAGAAGGAGGTTTCTGTCCAGCTTCCTTAAAGCCATAGTTCCTACTGGTCACTTCTAGGCTGTGTCATCCAGCCCCTTGTCATCATTCAAGAGGCCAAGCTTCCTGCCCATATTTTAGGATATTCTTGAGGTAAGGAGAATACGGCCTACAATGACCCCACCAAAACCCCATTAGCAATGGCAAAGCTTAAATAAATCAGAAGTAAGTCTTCATCAATAAAGCTTAGAACCCTTGATCTTCAAGATCTCTCTTCCCTTTCTTTCTTTTCTTTTCTTTCCTTTTCCTTTCCTCTTTTCTTCTTTCTTTCTTTCTTTCTTTCTTTCTTTCTTTCTTTCTTTCTTTCTTTCTTTCTTTCTTTCTCTCTCTCTCTCTCTCTCTCTCTTTCCTTCCTTCCTTCCTTCCTTCCTTCCTTCCTTCCTTTCTCTCTCTCTCTCTTTCTCTCTCTCTCTCTTTTTTTTTTGATAGAGTCTCTCTATTGCCCAGGCTGGACTGCAGTATCACTGCAGCCTCTGTCTCCTGAATTCAAGTGATCCTCCCGCCTCAGCGTCCCTTCGTAGCTGGGATTACAGGCACACGCCACCATACCTGGCTAATTTTTATATTTTTAGTAGAGACAGGGTTTCGCCATGTTGGCCAGGCTGGTCTTGAACTCCTGGGCTCAAGTGATCTGCCCACCTCAGCCTCCTAAAATGCTGAGATTATAGGCGTGAGCCACTGCACCTGGCCAGTTTTCAAGATTTTTTTCCAAACAGACCAAGAAGGCTGCAGGTGGTGCCAGGAGTCAATTGGAAAAGGACAGCCTGTGCCAGAAGAAACAGCCTTGCTCCTTCCTCCCATCCTGGGCCACTCTGTCATGATTCTTACCCACTCCCAATCCAATCCCCACTTGAAAGACCTCAACAGCCTTGGAGTTCTAATGCACTGTGGTCTTCCTGTCCCCCTGAGATGCTCCAAACTCCATGGAGGGTATTCCCCCAGTGCAGGGAGCAATAACCCTATCTGGTTTTACCAAAGGGCTGTGTCAGCTGTGCTGGGCAGGCAGCTTTCCACAGTGTTTTGCTGCATTTAAGAGTCACAAGAAGAAACTAACTCAGGCAGAAAAGCTGAGAACAAGCCTCGGTCAAGCAGAGAAGAGAAGACAAGTGAAAGTAAACATCAAAGAAAATGGCCCAGGAACTTTGGATGCAGTTGACACCGTGGTTGTGGATTGCGCTGGGTTAGATAGTGCCCCCACCAAATCATTTCCTTTCCAGAACCTCAGAAGGTGACCTTATTTGGAAACAGAGTCATTGCAGATGCAGTCACTTAAATTGAGGTCGCAGTGGAGTAGGGTGGGCTCTTAATCTCCTTTGACTGCTGTCACTTTAAGAAAAGGAGAAGAGACAGACACACAGGGAAGGCCACGGGAGGATGAAGGTAGAAGCTGAAGTTACGCATCTACGAGCCAAGGAACCCCAGGGTTTGTGGGCAACTGCCAGAAGCGAGGAGGGAGGCCTGGAACAGAGTCCTCCCAGAGCCTTCAGAGGGAGCATGGCCTTGCCGACACCCTGGATTCCAACTTCCAGCCTCCAGAATTATGGGAATAGGAATCCAGGTAGCTTAGGCCATGTAGCCTGTGGTGCCTGTACGGCAGCCCCTGAAACTAACCTGTGGGCCATGAAGGCAAGGATGCTGCAGCTGCATCTGGGGAGGTGTGGCGGAAACACAAGGTGGGCAGGTGGCACTGCTTGCGGGGCTGGGGTGCTGGGCTGACACAGCAGAGGGCGCATGCCCACCCCACAGAGTGGGCACCTAACCTGCTGGCCCCAGAGTGCGTGTGTCCACTGCTAGGGACCATGGAGGCCAAGTTCAGTACCTTTTGAGAAATAAAGCTAAAATCCTAAGCCCCCAACCAACTGAAAGAACCCCCTCTTGGCCACGGGAACCCCAGAGAAACCTTAAAACTGAATTCCCGGCCATAATGGGATGAGAGGTCAGATGTGCCTCATTATACCCCCTCCCTTGCTAACCACCATTAGCCTTCCTTCCCCAAGGGTTAAATGGAAACCAGCCCTTTTGAAAGATTTGCTCCATTCCTAAGATCAGCCAGCTGTCTAATGCTGCCCCTTCCTTTTGCAGGTTCGACACAACCAACCAGCATTTCTTCCTGATAAGAGACCCCTGACCATGGGGTGGCTCTGACCAGTTGATGGAGCCTGCACACAGACGGTCTTCGCATCCTCGGCTTTACCCTCTGACATATAGGGCCTACTGTAATACATTTAAAGGTTAAGTCTCCACCCCAGAGTGGAGTGGGTGCTGCACACACATTAGCCAGTTATGCATGTCTATGCTTCCTCTTTCTGAATATTCATAGCTCCTCCTATAACCTGTTGAATATGTATATTTGGCCACTCTGTTCAGCATCAATCTCTGTCTTCCACTCTTGAAGTGCCTGTTTCCAGCGTTTGGCTGGAGGCTATGCTTCCCAGCCTGTCAGAATGGCGACCTGCTGGCTGCAGCCTTTTTTAAGAAGCGATCCTTTCCAAATGTAGGAACCTCACCATTCTTCAATTGACACTTTGCTGGTCACTGAGCAAGGTGTGCTGGGAGGAGTGAGAGCTCTGAGGTCTCGCAGGTTTTCTGGGGAGCTTGATTCTTGGGGAGTGACCTACAAATAGCACATGTATTGAAAACACATCAACCAGTCTGAGAGCAGCCCTGTCTCTTGGGTTTCAAGAGTTCTACCTGGAGCTGTAGGGGGGTGAGATAGACAGTAACCTCCCTCCTGGAGAACCCAGTGAACAAATCACCATGCCCTACGCCTCATCCCCAACTTGAGCACTAAGTGCTGCAGAGGCTGAGAAGTAGGGGTTCCAGCCACAGTTGAGTCTTGTGTTGACCATTTTCTAAATCAACCACAGGCTCCCTAAGATTCAAGCAGCACTGTGGGCTTAAGACGTCACACATTGACCATGCTGCACGTGGAAATTATGCCAAAGCATGATCGAATTACCTGCCCAAAATGTATAGGTTGTTTACAAAAATAACCAACCCTCCTCTGTTCCTTACTTCAGGCTCTAAGATCTGCCTGATTTCTACCACTGTAAGAACACAGAAAGTAATCTGATTACATGCATGATTTTTACCCTATCTTCATTGCAGCTATGTTATTCTTTATGCTTTTCCTTTAGGTAAAATTTCAATTTCCGCTTTACATTTTTGGCATTTTAAAAGAAAACATTATATCACTTCTACCAGCACCACATTTCTTGTCTTTCCCAAGTCTGCTGATGCTTTCAAAATCCCCATGTCCCAAACTCAGCGCCATTAAATTGGAGTGAAGCTGGTGGTGGAATGGGAGGTGGGTGCTTAGGGATTATTCCACTTCCTCCCTCCCTCCTGCACTCTGTTGGAAAGCCAGAGAGCTCCATGTTCTTTTGCTGTACCTGAACAACTGTGGGAGGAATCATTTCATACGCACGCAATACATACAATGCCATCTTTCCTAAAAGTCTCAAGCTCCAGGGTATATATCAGTATCACCTGAGGAGCCTGTTAAAACTTTTGATTCTAAGACTCAGGACATTGAGTCATTTGTTTCATTGGTATGTAAATATCTTTGTACATTAGGGATGTTAGTCCTGCGTCAATTCATCATTTACTTCTGGTCTAGCACGTGTTTTTCACATTTATATTGTTGTTTTGTTTCATTTTCCATTTGGAGTGGGAGGCTGTATGGAAGTGGTCATCTTGATGTCATCAATGATATTACTTCTGTCCCTTCACAGTTTCTGAACCTGGTCAGGCTTACACATGACCCACTGAAATCCCTGGTCAGTATAGCCATCATCTTGTATTCAGAAGCATCAGCCCACATTTTAGAAAGCATTGAAAAACAAGTTCAGTTATTGGTGAATTAATTTCAGACAACTTGCTCAGTGCCTTCAGGCGCCATTCTAGACCCTAAGAAAGCTTTGAATAAAACAGAATCTCTGTCCTCAGACAGTTTACACTGTGATGGGGAGAGACAGGCAAGTGAACCAGTAAATAGACAGTATATCCTATGGGGAATCAGTAGTGTAGATGCCTGCAAGGAGATTGCTACTACTTTATCCAGGGTGTCAAAGGAAGGCCTTTCTACTAAGATGAGTCCTTTCAGGAAATCTGAAGAGGTGTCTGGAGAGGCTGCCTGGGAGCCGGCAGTGGGCTTATATTCCCAACACACATAATGCCCCTTTCAGTGGGTCATCTCTTCTATCCCTCTCCCACCATCCTACACAGCACAAGAACTGGGGTTCAATCTCTGGTATGACGCTCTAAAACTCTCCAAAATCTTCTCCAACCAAAACTCACCTTCTAGAATCTTCCCTTCACTCACCTGGACCCCAGTTACGCATTTCTCTCTTAGACAGTTCTTCATTTTTTCTAACAAGAATGTATCCAGTTCTCCTCTACCTCATCAATATAGCAAAGCTCTGAGAATCAAGGCTACAAACTTCGAGAGAAGGCAAGAAAGGCTGTGGATATTTATATCACAAACGTAAACATATTTTTTGCACCTTCTAGAAAGGTCTGACATCCCAAGATTTAGATATTCAAACGTTTTGGAGGTACATTACTTAAAACATTTAAAGTTTAGTTCCACACGGAAATTATCTTGGTGTGACCAAGAGCCAGGCGTGGTGGCTCACACCTGTAATTCCAGCACTTTGGGAGGCTGAGGTGGGAGGGCCGCTTGAGTACAGGAGCTCGAGACTAGCCTGGGCAATACACTAAGACCCAATTTCTACAAAAAGTTAAAAAATTAACCAGGCATGGTGGTGTGCATCTGCAGTCCCACCTATTGTGGGCGAAGGGTGGGAGGATCGCTTGAGCCTGGGAAGTTGAGGCTCTGCAGTGATTCTGCCACTGTGCTCTGGCCTGGATGACAGAGACCCTGTCTCTAAATGAAAGAAAGAAAGAAAGAGAGAAAGAGAGAGAGAGAGAGAGAAAGAGAGAAAGAGAGAGAGAGAAAGAAAGAAAGGGAGAGAAAGAAAGAGAGAAAGAGAGAGAGAAAGAAAGAAAGGGAGAGAAAGAAAGAGAGAAAGAGAGAGAAAGAGAGAAAGAGAGAGAGAGAGAAAGAGAGAAAGAGAAAGAAAGAGAGAGAAAGAGAGAGAGAAAGAGACAAAGAGAAAGAGAGAGAGAGAGAAAGGAAGGAAGGGAGGGAGGGAAGGTTAGGGAAATTACCAAGGAGCCACTTTTATCTATTTTTTTCATAAATAGCTAGCTGGTTATCCCATTATTAGTTTATAGATCCCTAAGATCTATTCCATTAAAGCAGAGTCTCAGCCCCTGGACTAAAAGCGGACTTGGGAGTTCAACCACCTGACTTCACATTTTGGCTTTACCACTTGGTAGCTGTGTGGCCTTTGTTCAACAACTAAGCCCTCCGTGCCTCAGTTTCTAGTTTGGGAAACATTGTACAAACACAAGAGTTGCTACGAAGATTGAAAGAATTATATACAATGCACTTAGAACACACACAGATTTTTATAAGGAGCAAAATTTAGCAACACGTGAAATTAAACCATTCTGGAGGTCATGCCATGCTGACTATGTGAGATTCTTTTTGCTTTTTAAAAGACTTTAATCTTATTATTTGCAGTTCATGAACACACAGACATGCACTTTCCTTCCCTCATCTGCAAAGGCAAGATCACCCTAAACCAACTTGCAAAATCTTTTGAAGCTAAAGATTCACTGTTTTGGAAGCTCCTGCAGCCACCCAGCCACTTAAGAATTCTTGTGGCACAAGGTCAGCCAGGTAAACATTTCAGGCTTTGCAGGCCGTGGGGTCTCTGTTGCACCTGCTTGGCTCTGCTGTTGAAGTGTGGACGCGGCAGGGGAGGAACACACAGATGGGCATGACTGTGTCTCCATGACAGCTTTGTTTACAAAAAGAGGTGGCAGGCCAGATTTTGTCCTGGGGCTGTCATTTGCTGACCGCTGCATTAGAGGGAGAGACGGAAAAGTGGGGCATTGTTTTGGTTGGGGTGTTTGATCATCAAAGGGAAGTAGGTTTGATACTCCACGGTGCTAGAAGGAGTATGATGAGAATGCCAGCCACACCACGAATTCTCACGCTACTGTTCCTCTGTCCAGAGGCAAATGTTAGTGAAAGACTATGGCAACTCCATACAGGCAGCCTCCAAGAGGTAAGATCCTTACAGAAGAAAGGTCTGGTTCTCTTCCCTGGGCAAAAACACCAGCCAACCTAGGTACTTGCTGGTCCCAAGACTAGCTGTGGAATCCAGAACTGTGGTCTCCATCTGTGTTCCCCCTCCTGTCTTATAGTATCTGAAGATTGAATTATCTCTTTTTCCTTTTTCATTTTTCCTTCTGAAATGATAGTGATCATAATTTCCATCTTCCTGCTTTCTTTCCCCTTAATAATAGAAAACAGTGTTTATCGGCCAGGCACAGCGGTTCATGCCTGTAATCCCAGCACTTTGGGAGGCTGAGGCCGACAGATCACTTGATGTGAGGAGTTTGAGACCAGCCTGGCTAACATGGCAAAACCCTGTCTCTACTAAAAATACAAAAATTAGCCAGGCGTGGTGGTGGGAGCCTGTAATCCCAGCTACTCAGGAGGCTGAGGCATGAGAAATCGCTTGAACCTTGGAGGCGGAGGTTGCAGTGAGCCGAGATCTCGCCATTGCACTCCAGCCTGGGTGACAGAGTGAGACTCCATCTCAAAAAAAAAAAAAAAAAAAGAAAAGGAAAAGAAAGAAAACAGTGTTGATCAAGCTCTGGTGTATATCAGCATCACCTAAGGAGCCTGTCAAAACTTTAGATTCTACGTTTGTCCTGTAGGCCATAAATTATAGGACAGAAAGATGAGATGCAAACAGAACTTGAGGAGAAGTGGGCATTACCTTGAGACTGAAGACTCAGAAAACAGGGGGTCATAACCACATCCTCCTTAATGTCAAGGCTGGATGTGAGGCTGCATCGCCCTCCATTGGGGAAACAGCTCACACAATTGTATGTAGGCTCACTGGGCCACGTGTGATGAGGACATCCTTGCATGCATGCACACATGCTGGCCAAGGAGGGCGGAGTGCCACAGTCCCCTTTCGGTTGCCAGCTGGAACTCTTATCCTGGAACTTCCTGCCCTGCCTCCCGGTTCCTGGTCATTCTGTTTCTCCTGTGTAATCTTACCCCCTAACCCCCACCTGACCCTGATTGATTCCGGGATCCTAACTGGGCTAATCAGATATCCTGCGACAAGGCACTTAGGACAGTAAATGGAGAGACACACAGACTAGGACTTCTCTAGATCTCTTGTAAAGATCCATGAATTCTTGCTGCTGAGGCCTCAGGGCCAGTCTGGTTCCTTCCGTTTCTGAGTCCTGAGGGTTCAGCTCTTTTATGAATTCCATAAATGACTCCAAATCCTTCCAATACATTGTCTGCTTATTAAAAAGTAGTCGTGTGAATATAAAAGAAAAGGGACCGAAACTGGATTTAGAAAGGCTGGAAATGCATTCCTAATGCATTTTGCCCAGATTTGGTTCAAAGGCTTCTAGCAACCAGTGCAGAGGAAACTGTGCTATTACACGATTAATGTCTGCTAGAGACAAACGCAGTCCCGTTGATCAGAAGTTCAGCTATTCTTGGTACCAAGACCAGACAGCAAGTTCCTCCCAGGGGCCCCGTGTAACGAATGAAGTCTTCATGACATCCCCCAGTGGACACAGTGGCTTTCATGGGGCTGTTTCTTCCTAAGACCCTCCAGATGGGTGGATGGCATTACTCTCAGGCTCAATTTCATGAAGTTAGTTCTGGGGCAGTGGGGGAGCAATCTATAGTCTGGGAACCTTGATCCAGGAATGGATTTTCAAGTACAGAGGAAAGCAGACAGATTTTGCCTCCTCCAGGCCAGCCTCATGCCAAGCACAACTGAAGGGCCATCTGGAAGGAGCTCAGGGTGACCTCCCAGTCACGTAACACCACAGCACAGAGACCTAGAGCTTCGTGCCTCATCAGCCATAGGACTGGGGGAGGGATGGCTTCTTTCGGGGAAAGCCAAGGAGCTGGGTTCGATGATTCTCAAGGGTACTAATGTGAGCAATGCCCTGGGGCCAGGCTTGCTCTGTTCTGAACTCCCCATCCCAGGGGGCTTCTCTGAAGAAGCATGCCCTCACCCCAACCTAATCAATCCTTGCCCTTGTGAGCGGCTCAGAGCCATGCCATAGCCTTCCCGAGCCCAGCCCTTGGCTGTCTATCCCGACAGCAAAATTGGGCTGTAACAGGCTCTACCTTCTCCACGGTGCCTGACGAGCCAGAACGGTGAACCTGGGATTTTCTAGCCAAGGACACTGAAGGGCCTTGGAAATACTCAACAGAAAAAGGCAGCTGAAGGGAGCTAAGAGTAAGGCCCATCTTCCACGCCCAACGTCCCACCACGTCCACCAACAAGAAAGAGCTGCAGTGCCTGACTCCCTGCATCCCAAGGGAGGGCCCAGGCCCTGGGTGCATACGGGCCCCAGCAGGCAGCCCCAGGTCCCGCTCCCTTTGCAGCTGTCTGCACTTCTGCCATCGGAAAAAGCAATTCGCAGGCTCACTGAGCTCATAGACTGCACTCAGGCCTGGAGGGAGGTGCAAATAGCAGTGCAGGCCCCCTCGGTGAGGAAGCAGCAGTTTTAGGTTTCTGGAATGAGAGGTAGCTGAGGGGCTCATACACCCCAGCATGTGGATTAGGGGCACAGGGGTGCAGAGCTATGAGTGGACTGTGGGCCCCCACCCAGCAGTGAGGCCTTCATGTGCATGGCTGAGGAGGATCAGGGGCCTCACCGTCTCTGCTTCTGAGCCTCAGCCTCATCCCCAGGACCCCTTGGCTGCTGGACACTGCCGGGGTGAGGCCTCTTGAAGGTACAACCCCCACATTCCTCAGCCTGCAGCTGGAGCTCCTGCAGTACGGGAGATGCATTTGGGGGCTCACTCTCCGACTCCACCTGCCTGTCTCGGCCCCTGGCTTTAAGGAAAGTGTGGAGGGGAGTCTGGGGAACATCCTCCTGTGCAGACCACAGGCCCCGATGGAAGGGGCCATGGCCAGGTTCAGCTTGGGCCCCAAGGTCTAGCTCTTCACTGCTGCAGCACCCCATGCGGACATCGGCAGAGTCCGCCCCAGGCCCATGGCTGCGTTCCCTCGCTGTGAGCACAGGCTCTGCTGGGACCCGCTCAGATCCAGAAGTGCTGGGAGTCTCGGATCACCTCTGATAGAGGTTGAGTGTTTGTCCCCTCATCTCAGGTTGAAATTGGATCCTCCGTGTTGGAGGTGGGGCCTGGTGGGTGGTGTTTGGGTATTGGGGGCAGATGCCTCATGAAGGGCTAGGTTGCCTCCCTGCAGCGGTGAGTCCTGCTCTCTTAGCTGGGTGTTTTAAAGACTCCAGTACCTCTCCCCTCTCTCTTGCTCCCTCTCTTGCGTGTGAGCTCTGTACACCCCGGCTTTCCTTTGCCTTCCTCCATGAGTGGAAGCAGCCTGAAGCCCTTGCAAACACCTTTGCAGAGACCATGACAGCAGGAGAAGGTCCAGCCTGGTTCACTTCATCCTGCATCCAGCCTCATAGGCTGGCTGGCTTTGCTCATTACCTGGGCGGAGGCCAAGCTAACCCAGGGAGAATTTAGTTGATAGTTTAATTTGAAAGCAAGGATGATAATAGTACCTGCCTGAAACCAACTCCCTGCTTGCTCAGGGACCAAAAACCAGCTTCGTGAGATGAATGAAAGACCACAGATTAGGATTATGGGAGGGGCCTGAACTCTGCGGACATGCAGGTGCAGTTTCTATGATCTCTTACTGCTCTGGGGTCATGGGGCCAGAGGTCACAAGACTTGTGACATCTCTAGTTGCTCCTGTTGATAACATCACTATTTAAAACTTAAGATTAGTCTTTTGAGGTAAGTTTTTAGACTTGAATTCTGGCAACCAATGGACCCCACCCAGACCCATGACTCATGACTCAACTGACCCTGTGGCCCTCACCTAGAGGCTGACTCAGTGCCGAAGGACTGTTTCTACACCACTATGATCTCGTCCCCCACCAATCAGCAGCACCCATTCTCTAGCCCCCTGCCCATCACATTGCCCATAAAAACCGTAAGCTCTGAGCCTTTGGGGAGACTGACCTGAGTGATGGCTCCATTTCCCATGTGGCTGGCCTCATGTTAATTAAACACTTTGCTACAACACCACGGTCTCAGTGAATTGGTTTTATCTGTGCAGTGGGCATGAGGCTCCCATCGGATGGCTGCGCCCTCCCCAGAAGCAGATGTTGGCACCATGCCTCTGTGCAGCCTGCAGAACCATGAGCCAAATAAACCTCTTCTCTTTATAAATGACCCAGCCTCAGGTATTCCTTTATAGCAATGCAAAATGGAGCAACATCACCTCCCACCCCGAACCTCCACACTCAGCCATCTGCAGGTTTTCCCCATGCCTTCTCCAAGCCCTGCTACATCTCAGCTTTCCCCAGCCAGCCCTTAAGCCTGAGCACGGGGCCTTGGCTGTCCCCAGGCATTCCCGGTGGCTCTCTTTCTCCTGCTGCTACCAACACCCACAACTTCTGTTCCACATCTTGCCACTGGCCCAAAGCTTAGGTCTAGGAGCTTGACTTTTTTTTTCAGGATGTATTCATTTTTAACTACCAATAAGTGAAGATAGTCTCAAAAAATTGGAATGTCAGATAAAGCAACATTTTCCTTCCACCCATCCACTCTTAATTCTTCACTTAGAAGCTGCTGCTAGGCCGGGCGCGGTGGCTCAAGCCTGTAATCCCAGCACTTTGGGAGGCCGAGACGGGCGGATCACGAGGTCAGGAGATCAAGACCATCCTGGCTAACACGGTGAAACCCCGTCTCTACTAAAAAATACAAAAAACTAGCCGGGCGAGGTGGCGGGCGCCTGTAGTCCCAGCTACTCGGGAGGCTGGGGCAGGAGAATGGTGTAAACCCAGGAGGCGGAGCTTGCAGTGAGCTGAGATCCGGCCACTGCACTCCAGCCTGGGCGACAGAGCGAGACTCCGTCTCAAAAAAAAAAAAAAAAAAAAAAAAGAAGCTGCTGCTAGCAGTCCAATGCACGTCCTTTAAAAAAATAAAAAGGTATGTGTGTGTACCTACATACATATATGCACATACACACATACATCTATACAAATCCAACACATACACATACACACACACATACACCCCATATATGTTGTGTTCAAATTATTATATGCATATGCTTGCTTTCCCCATAAATGGTTTCCTTACAGTCCCTTCTAGCTTTGATTACCTATCTGTCTGCAATTCTGTCAGTTACTGGAAGAAAACATTTGAAAGAGGATGAAAATCTAAACATAAATAACAATGAAAGAGAGTGAAAAGGAGGAATACTTTAAGAAATTGATATGGTTTCAAGAGGAGATCTTTCTGGACTCAGTTTCTAAAAGAACAGGCCATTTCCCAGGCTGGACAGTGGGCAGCACCGAACCTCCCACCGAATGCTGTACTGAGCTGCAGCCTAGGCCCTGGGGACCAGATAACTTCTCCTGCACCTCCTGGTGCCACTGCTGGGCTCCCAAAAGGGACCCTCCGCCTGCAGGGGCCCCTCCTCCTTCTCTCCCCACTCCTCCCTCTCGCCCTCTCCTCCCACCCCCGTGGAGGGCTCTGTGCAGGAGAACAATGTAGAGAGAGGCAGAGGGTGATGGCCCTTCCCATGGGAGACAGCTCACAGCTCCGACACTCCTCTGGGCACCCTTCCAATCATCACGTTCCCTGTGCTGCTGTCTGCCCTGCTCAGCAAGCCTGCTCTGTTCTAACTCAGCACAGGCCTCACCATGGAGACAATCTCATCCTTTCTTCTAAAGCCTGCTTGCCCCTGACTAGGAGCCCTTGAAGGCAGGAATTCTGTCTTTTCATCCACCAATTCCAGCACTTTCAATCTACACAACATCGCAAGTTCCCCAACAAGGCAAACTGTGGACCCATCCTCCTCCTCTTTGACAAATCCCGCCTGTGTGACGTGGAACCCTCACCCAGCTTTCCCATCAGGCCAGGCCTGATTTCCTTCCTCTCCACAGCATTTGAGCCCTCATCTCTAGATGATGTTTATACAGGGAGATGGGGGAAGAAAGGGGCATCCTAGGGCTAAAGTGCACAAACTTAAAGGAAATTGTGACAACCCCACAGCCTTGAGGGGTGTGTGCAGAGAATGGTCAGGACCTGCCCCCCAGAACACACACACAGTCTACAGGCAGGAGCACCTTCATTTGTTTTACGTAGAAAGACAAAGTACAAAATCTGTCCAAGAGATAGATCTGCTCCATTCACACACAATACGACGCACAAACCCCTCCGCCTCCGAGGTGGTGGATGAAGAAGCGAGGCGGACAGAGACCTGGCTTCTTGTCCTACAGCCAACACTGCCTGATGAAAGAGTTTGAAGTCAGAAACACCGAAATTCCCCTCTTGTTGCCCAAGGACAAATTTGTTTTCCACATCACTATCTTCCCCAATACAAATGTTCTAAGTCAGTAGAAAGAATTGGAAAGAATAGACAAAGGAAAGGAGAAAGTAAACGCCATAAACTTTACAGTTCGTGGTATATTTCACATTATCATCGACGGCGCTCGAGTGAAAATACCTTATCCTTAGATCACAAATACTCATGAGCCTACGGAACTGTTTCTTAAACACTCACATTTCCTTCTTCCGTTTCTCCAGCAAATCCCTCCTAGCTTCCATTCCCTGCCGCCCAGAGCACCAAACAGAAAAAGTCAGGATTTGCCAGAAACAGGTGTAGTCAAACCCCCAAATGCCAAACCACGGAGAGCGGGAGCCATACTGGGCTGACCAAAACAGTCTGGTCTCATGGCCCCGGGTGAGGGCCTAAGCTTGGCTCCATGCCTGCAGTCTCCAGAGAAGGCTGGAGGCAAGTGTGCCATCCGATTGTCCATACAAGCCGTACTGTGAGTATCGGGGTATTTACAGTTAACCCAACAACCACGCCGGACCAGAAGGATTACGCTTTGATAGACTGGCATAGGAAGAAAGTGACAGGTGGAAACTGATGTTCTGGAGAAAGATTTGTTTAGTGGGGAGCCGGTGGGGAGAAAGAGACACAGGCACTCAGCACCAAGCCGCTCACAGCCACCCGGCAGCTTCGGTGCCACCATGGATGTTTGGCTGCAGAACAGGCCCCCAGCATCCCAGCACCCACCTGAAACAATAGCATCAAGGTCTTACTTTTTCTGGAGCGGGAGAAAAACCTGATGCCCCCGGGCGAGGTAGCAGGGTTGGAGTTGGGGGAAGACTCTTTGGAGGAGGAGCGGAAGATCCCGCTGAAGCTCATGCGTCGAGGGGAGCGCGGCGGGGACTCCTGGTAGGAGAACGGGAACACGGTTTTCGGAGAGCCAGGGCTGGTCTTGGGCCTCACAGGTGCAGACATGGGGCTGGAGGGCCGGGGCTGGGGGCCTCTGGAGAAGAACCCTTTGGAGGGGCTGCCCGGGCCGAAGGGGCTGTCCACCTGCAGAAAAACAGACGGATGGATGCAGTCACTCCACGCTCCGGACATGCTGCCTCCTGCCCTGTATGGAACTTCTCATCATTGTCCCCTCTCACCACGCAGGCCCCCCATAGTACCCTCCCCGAGAAACAGCCCTAAGCTCTTCCACAGAGGCGGCCACTGAACCGTCTGCAGGTAGCACCTGCCCCAAGGACGACCCCTCACAGGCTGGCAGCACCACATCCTGGAGGTCCACTAACCATCCTGTCCCACTCCTTAGAAGGGGCTTCCAGGAGGTCGAGGGGAGGAAGAGAAGCAGAGCTCAAAATGAGCATCTCCCTCCTTTATTACGGGCCTGCCTGCCTTCACCTCTCAAGACCTCACGTCCATCCAAGGTCTGACCACACAGGACTGCAGTTCTTTTCCCTGCCTATGAGATCCCTATGTTCCAGAACAGAGCGGGCCTACAACTCCATCCTGAGACCTCAGTCCTAGGAGAAGACGAATTTTTCACCTCTAAGCTGCTTCAGCGTTTGAAAGACTGAGGCTGCCGACAGAAGTCGGGGAAAAGTTAACAAAGCCGGCCGGGTACGGTGGCTCACGCCTGTAATCCCAGCATTTTGGGAGGCCGAGGCGGTGGATCACCTGAGGTCAGGAGTTTGAAACCAGTCTGGCCAACATGGTGAAACCCATCTCTACTAAAAATACAAAAAAAAAAAATTAGCTGGGTTTGGTGGTGGGCGCCTGTAATTCCAGCTACTCAGGAGGCTGAGGCAGGAGAATCTCTTGAACCCGAGAGGCAGAGTTTGCAGTGAGCCAAGATGGCGCCATTGCACTCCAGCCTGGGCAACAGAACGAGACTCCATTTCAAAAAAAAAAAAAAAAGGAAAGAAAGAAAGTTAACAAAGCCCAACACCTCTGAGACTCACTTCACCGACAATTTAAAATTCTAGTCATGGCTTAAAAAATTATCAGACCCCGTAACTTTAAGCCAAGGCACACAGCTCACGGTAGACTTTGAAAAACATCCCACGTGCCCGCAGCTGTGTTCTTGCTGGGTGCGTGGAGGAGCTCGTGCCCTCCCTCTGGGTGCCTGTATTTGGCCCCAGCTCTGCCACCTGCTGAGCCAACCTAGGCATGTTACTTGGTCTCACGGAGCCTCAGCTCTCTCAACTATAAAATGAGGACGGTCATGCCTTCACCTCGAGAGCTGCTTGAACGTCAGACGAAGCCACGTGAGGCCGGGAAGCACACGGGCGTGGTAAACAGCTCTTGCCCTACCACTTGGGAAACTTGCAAGCTACACGGAGTGGAAAGGACCTCAGAGATGACCCAGTTCAGAAGCAAGAAGGGCGAGTAACTCGTCCCCAGGGCTCACGGGGTGCCAGGACCAGGGCAGACGTGGGAAATGCTGCATTCCGGCGGCCGCGCTGAAAACGGAGCACAGGACACCCCACAGGCAGCCTCGGTGCCACTTCAGGGTCTCTCTGTCCCACCTCCCGGTGCGCTGTCCTGACCGCAGCCTGGGGACGGTCTTCCGCCACTAGAGGGCGGCCCAAGCCCCGAGCCACGGCCCCGGGAGGACAGGATGCCCGTAGCGTGGACCTGCGCAGCACAGCCTCCGTGCGTGGCCTCTCCAGCCGAAAGAGCCGGCGCCGCCACGTGGAGGTGCAGGGCTCGGTCTGGGGCGGACACCTCCGTGAGTGGGCCTGGCAGGAAGAAGAGTGTGGTTCTGTAGGACCTTGTAACTCAAACTCTCCTGGCTATAAAGAAATTTGAATTTAAATTTTTTTGTGTAGTTCTTTTTTTTTGTTTTTGTTTTTGAGAGAGGGCCTCCCTCTGTCGCTCAGGCTGCAGTGCAGTGGCGCAATCTCAGCTCACTGCAACCTCCACCTCCCGGGCTCAAGCAATCCTCCTGCCTCAGCCTCCTGAGTAGCTGGAATTACAAGTGTCACCACCACGCCCAGCTGATTTTTTTTGTGACCATTTACTATGAAAAGCATTTAGATTCTCTGTTTATAGCATATTCCATTTAGCCACTATTCCACCTAACTATGGGAATCAGGACAAATCCTGAGAATAAATTTACAAACAAGAGATTCTTCAGGTGGGGGGTGGTGGCTCACACCTGTAATCCCAGCACTTTCGGAGGCCAAGGTGGGTGGATCACCTCAACTCAGGAATTCAAGACCAGCCTGGGCAACATGGCAAAACCCTGTCTCTACAAAAATTAGCCAGGTGTGGTGGCCTGTAGTCCCAGCTACTCAGGCGGCTGAGGTGGGAGGATCACTTGAGCCCAGGAGGTGGAGGTGGAGGCTGCAGTGAGCAAGGTGACACCACTGCACTCCAGCCAGCCTGGGTACACAGCAAGACCTTGTCTCAAAAAAAAAAAAAGAGGTTCTTCTTCAAGAGGTGGGTGCTGTGTGTGCAGGTCTAGGGTGGGGTGGGGGCTGAGAGAAGCCAGTAGGAACAACACACACAGGGACCAGGGTGGTCCTATCACAGGGTGATACAACAAGCTGGTCCTGGGCGGAGGCCCGGGTTTGGTCACAGCTCAGTTCCCCGCAATGTGGACAACGACTTGGTTCTCTAAGCTTCGTTCCCAGGGCTGTGACAATCATGACAGCAGCCTGGAGGGTACGAACCAGAAGAGGAGCCGAGGCCACATGGGAGGACCGGAGGGAGGGGTGGGATTTTGGAGCTGCTGGAAAGGTGAGCCCGTACTTGGTGCATGGATGTGCTCTGTGTACCGCAGAGCGAGCTTGCTGGGGGGCTGGGGCAGAGGGCCGAGACAATGCAAACGTCCACTCCTACAGGGAAACAGAGACACACAGGGGAGTGGGGCCCCAGGAGAGCCTGCAGAGTGCCTGCAAGGCCGAAGCACCATAAGCACCATGCAGATGGATAAAGGACCCAGAGCTGAAACCTGCCCCTCAACAGAGGCCTCAACGCAGAGTTGGCCCTAACAGCTAGCTGGGCTTCAGAGAGGCGATGACAGGGCCGGGGAGGCGTCCAGTGCCCAGAGACAGAGGAGAAGGGGTGTGAAGCACAGAGACAGAGGGCCATTCACTTGGGCCACCATGAGGGTGGGGGTCATGGGGGAAGTTGAGCCATGGGCCCCTGGAGAACCAGTCATGAAAGGCCAGTTTAACCATATATGATGGGCAAGGGGAATCCCAGGATTATTCTTAATGGGGTTCCATTCTGTATTCTGAATCCAGGCCAGTGGAGTCAGGTGCCCAGTGATCAGGGCTGAGGAGGGAGCCCTAGGAAGCAGCCCTGCTAGTCCTGTCCCTGGAAAATAGCCAAAGCATGGTGGATGCTGGGCCCTGCCTGACCCCTCTCACTGGGAGCCTCGGGGGCCAGCTCACACTCCCGGACGGTGGGAAAGCCAGGCGGAGGGACAGGCCTGCTGGGGTGGGCTGTGTGACAATGCAGATAACAGGCGCCGGCTGAAGCCACCAGGGACAGGGCCTCAGCCCTTGCTCTTGGGCAAGCTATAGCTAAATGATATGTTGGTGAATGCAACCGGATGATTCCTCGGGTATTGGCGAGACTCCCAAGTGTGTGCCCGGCTCCACAGAGCTAATGGAGAGCAGGCACTCAGGCGCCTGTGGAGCAGAGCTCTGCCTATGGGGCCATTTGTCATGTAGCTGCTGGAGAGGAAGCTGGGGCCAGGGCCAGGCTGTGGCCTGTATGTCGCTTCCGCAGTCTCAGATCTTCCATGCAAGGTTTTCACTGGAAAGCAGGGTTTTGCAGAGTCAAACAGGAGGAAGATGACCCGGCGCCTGTGGGGCCAGTCCTGCAGCCTTGCACAGGGCTTGGGCTTGGTGGCCCCTTCCTGCCACTCCACTCTCTGCTGGCCCAGAAGCTCAAGGCCATTCCCTGACAGTCTTTGCTGGATGGGTCATAAGAGCTGCTAATAAGGTTGCTTGTTGAGGACAGGGCGGGGCAGCCCTACAGGCCGACACCAATTTGATTCAGTTGTGTGTAATTCAAATGATTAAAGAGGAGATTTGCTTTTTCCAGCATGGGAACGCCTGCCCTCATCCCAGGCTGGCCGGCACCCAGAACCCATGCCTAGACCCTGCACGCAGCCCCCAGATCACTAGCTCTGTCCGCTGTCACCTGCCAGAGGGGTCTGTGGGTGGGAGAATGCCAGGAAGCGTGTCCCCTACCAGGCCCCCGCCCACCCTTACTTCCTGGCTGCAGGAGAAACCTGCAAGAAGCCTGGACCTCTGTGTCCTGCCATGGCCACCTCGACCCTCACCTGATGCTGTGCCTCCCTCTCCGGAGCCCCCACCCCACCCCACACTCTTTCTTGGCCACCTGACCCTACACAGTCAACAACCTCCTTGAGACACTGGTTTCCTAATGGGAGGGAAATTCACCAGTAGGGGAGGGACAGCGAGGAGCTAAAGAGAGGAAAGGAAAAGTGGAAGGAGAGAAAAAGGCGTGTAGAGAGGGTGCAACACGAGGTGGAAGGAGAGAGCCCAGCGCTGGGGGTGGGTGCTGGTGGACAGCAGGGCAAAGTCCTGCCAGTCGAGTTCAGCCCAAAGACCACAGATGGTCTGCAGGGACCGATACCTTCCACCGGGCTTAGCTCATTGCTCATCTTCCTCCACTGCCTCTGCCCACATTAGGGGGGTCTAGTGGGCCACAGTCAGTGCCACGCGAGGAGAAGAAAAAGGAGTGAAGCCCAGGAGGCTCTCCAGTTGGACAGCCCGGCTGATACGCCAGGCTTGGCCATGGTAGGTGAGCTGTCCCAGGATGGGCTCGGCTACGGCCAGGCATGCAAGCGGGCAGGCAGGTGGGCGTGTGGGTGAACACACAGGTGGAAGTGGTCTCAGGCTCTGCCTGCCTCCGTGGCACCTCAAGTGAGCTGTGAGCAACTTCTGGAAAGGAGGCCTTACCTTTCGAGAGGAATGCTTTCCGGAACCCTCCAGGTCTCCGTCCAGGAGCGGCATGGCGAAGGAGCTCAGGTCCTAGGGTGGACAGAGAGCACGTGGTCAGTGACAGTGGCCCTCGGACCCAGGGGCTGCACGGAACTCTGTGGGTGTCACCTCCACCTTCCTGAGTCCTTATCCTCCAAATCCACCATAAAGGGACGTGGATGTGTTAGCCACACCCAGCCCCCAAAGCCCCTGACCACCATGCACATTTGCTTCCAGAATGTACAGTCAAACTTCCAGTAGCAGCCATGACCTCCTATCACCCCAGGGAAGGAAGAAAGAAGAAATGGCTGGGACTAAAGGAGACAGGCAGGCAGAAAGGGTGGAGGGAGGAGAGCCCCGTCTCAGACTGTTCTGCTGACGGACATGATTTTACCCCACAGCACGGAACATGGGTCCAGGACCATGTGTCTGCCTGGGAAGATGATGGGACAGGGATGGGGAGGGTGACACTGGGGTGGCGGCTGAGGCAAAACTATCAGCAGAGTCTAATGACATCGTGGCCAAAACAGAGTCTAAAACAGATTGGGGGAAAGTAGCTCCCCACACACTCATTGAGTCTGAAACAGCCCTGCCCCTTCTTCCTCTTGAATCTTGCCTTGTGAACACCTCCACACCAGGCAGAAACCCGCCCAACCATCCTCAAATCGAGCAGCGCTGCATCCCTAACCTTTCTCTTTTTTTTTTTTTTAAGTTTTTAGTTGCGGTAAAATACACATAACATAATATTTGCCGTCTCAATCATTTTAAGTGTGCGGTTTGGTGGCAGGAAGAACATTCACATTGCTGCGTAGTCGTCAACACCATCATCTCTAGAACCTTTCCATCTTCCCAAACCAAAACGCTGACCCCATCAAACACGAACTCCCCATCCTCCTCCCCCCAGTGCAAAGAGATACTTCCTATGTCTTTGAATCCGACCACTCTAGGTACCTCATATAAGTAGAATCAGACAGTATATGTCCTTTTGTGACTGTCTGATTCCACTTAGCATAATGTCTTCAAGGCTCCTCCACGTGGTAGTGTGTGCCACAGTTCCCTTCCTTTCAAAGGCTGAATAATGTTCCATTGTATGAGTAGACCACATTCTGCTTATGCATTCATTCAGCTGATGGACATTTGGGTTGCTTCTACCTTTTGTCTGTTGTGAATAACGCTGCTATGAGTATGAGTGTTATGGTATGAATTAGTGTCTCCCTTCCCACCAAAAAACTCCATATGTTGAAGTCCTGATCCCCAGGACCTCAGAATATGACTGTATTTGGAGATAAGGTCTTTAAAGAGGCAATTAATTTAAAATGAGGTCATTAAGGTGGGTCCTAGTCAAATATGACTGGTGTCCTTCCAGGAAGAGATTAGGACACAGGCACCTACAAGACAGAGACCACACATGGAAACACAGGGAGAAGACAGCCACCAACCCAAAGAGAGGGGCCCCAGAAAAACCAACCCTGCCGACACTTTGATCTTAGACTTCTAGCCTCCAGAATCATGAGAAAACACATGTCTGTTGTTTAAGCCACCCCACCTAATCTGTAGTGCTTTGCTATGGCAGCCTAGCAAACCAATATAACAGGTGTAAAAATATCTCTTCAGGACCTTGCTTTCAATTGTTTTCATTTATCCCCAGAAGTGAAACTGCTGGACATCAGGTCATCCTACTGTTAATTTTTTGAGGAGCCATTCAACTGTTTTCTGCAGCAGCTACCCCATTTTACTTTCCCACCCACAGTACACAGGGTTTCAATTTCTCCACACCCTCACCAACACTCGTTATCTTTGGTCTTTGTTTTCTGATAGCCATCTTAAGTGGGTGTGAGTTCATATCTCATTATGGTTTTGATTTGCATTTCTTGGATAACCAGTGATGTTGAACATCTTTTCATCTGCTTATTGGCCATTTGTCTATCATCTTTGGAGAAATGTCTATTCAACTTCTTTGCCCATTTTTTAATTGGGTTGATTATGGTTGACTTGTAGGAATTCTTTATATATTCTGGTTATTAACCCCTTGTCAGACACATGACTTACAACTATTTTCCCCCATTCTGTGGGTTGCTGTTTTACTCTGCTGACTGTGTCCTTTGATGTACGGAAGTCTTTATCTAATTTTCCTCTTGTTGCCTGTGCTTTTGGTGTTGTATTCAAGAAATCACTGCCAAATTCAGTGTCATGAAGATTTTCTCCTATGTTTTCTTCTAAGAGTTTTATATTTTATGGTTTTAGCTCTTATATTTAGGTCTTTGATCTATGTAAATTTTTGTATATGGTATAAACATAAGGGTCCAATTTCATTCTTTTGCATGTAGATATCCAGTTTTCTTGGCACTACTTGTTGAAAAGATGGTCCTTTCCCCATTGAATGGTCTTGGTGTGACTATGGAAAGTCATTTGACTATATCTCTGAGGGTTTATTTCTGGGCTCTCCATTCCATTCTATTGGTCTATGTGCCTGGTTTTTTTTTGGTAGCATCACACTGTTTTGATTATTGTGGCCTTACAGTAAGTTTAAAATTGGGAAATGTGAGACCTCCAACTTTGTTCTTCTTTTTTTCAAGATTATTTTGCCTATTTAGGGTCCCTTAAGATTCCACGTGAATTTTTGGATAGACTAATTATTCTATTTTTGGGAAAATTGATAGGGATTGCACTGAATCTGTAGACCACTTTGGGTAGTCTTGACCTCTTAACAATATTGCCTCCCAATCCATTACATAGGATGTGTTTTCATCTATTTGTGTTCTTTCATTTCCATCTTTCATTTTCTTCTGTAGTGTTCTCTGTACTTAACCTTTTTTTTTTTTTCTTAACCCACTCCCTTCTCTCCATGTCCTTGCCCCAGGGGTCCAGGCCTATACCTACTCTCACCCAGTTCCCTCTTGGGCCACCCAATTATTGTCCAAATCATTCAGCCTTACCCGTTTGGATCTGTGCTCCAAATCTCTGCTTAAAGAGTGACCCCTGAAAGGGTGAGCCCCATCATGTCAGCCTCCTGCGAAGGCCCCAGCCTTAGACTCTACCATCACCTCGGCAATGGCTTCCAGGCCTGGCTGACTGAGACATGCCAGTGAGATCTCAGGTGTGCAGATTCCAGACTCAGCCTTTCTGGTGGTGTTTATCTCCAAAGTTCTTAGCCCTGGCTGCACATTGAGATCACCTGGGGAGCGTGGGGAGCATGCACTGGCCTCGGTACAGCGAGGGCATTTGGAAATTCCACCATAGCCCAGATGGAGAGCCGTGTGCCTCCCATGGAGGAGTCTCGGGAGTCTCAGACACAGCCAGGAGCTCCCAGCCAGCCCTGCAGACTGCAACCCAAGCCCCACAGATGAGCTGACCTCTGCAGCCTTATTTCTGATGTTCTCTGTTCCTGTTTCCTCCTTTCAGCAACAGCCCAGGCAGAGGGTTTGGCATTTTCCAAACACAGCTATGCATCCATGGACATCCCACCTGGAATGCTGTCTTAACTCCTCAGACACTTCTGTTCATGGCTACCATCCACCCCTCCTGTGAACCGCTCCCGCTTCGCTTCAGCCACTCAGGGACAGCTCCAGAGTCCCATCCCCAGCCCCCAGCGTGGAGCCCAGCCCATAGCAATGCAGGAACCACCCTGGTGCCATTCACCAACACCCCAAGCCCTTTCCTTCCTCTGAGCTCTCTTTCCTTTCTCTTGTTCTTCCTGCCCCGTGCCCCCAAATCCTGGCTCACAAAGTAAACTCCTATGTGTCCTGCAAAGCCCAATTCAAATACACTCTCTTGCTGAGAGTCACCCTCAGACAGAAATAGTTATCTCTTATTATTCTAGACTGTGTCCCAGAGTACTTCAGACACACCTTTATTACTGGACTCATAACCCCGTATTATCCTCATCTATCAGTTTATTTCTCTAACTAGACTTTGAATCCATCACTGGCAAGAGGAAATCTACCCACCTCTCTATTCTTGGCCTCGTACTGTACCCGGCAGGCAGTAGGTTCCAGACGTGTTTGAATTAACTCCCCAACCAAGCACCCTCTCGCGCCTGCAGCAAGCATGGGGGCCGCAGAGTCTGTGCCGCAGGGCCAGTGAACGATCAGGCCACACGCAGTTGCAATTCACTAGGAAGTGACGAGGGACCAGGGTGGGTCTCTTATCACCCATTTTAATGAGCACATTCCTCTCTGGTTTCAAATTCTCATTACCCTCTAACATTCGTTCAGCAACAGCAGTTTCCACATGCAGAAGCTTTTTCACAAATCCTCGCTTGCTCCTCACGCAACCCTAAGCAGCATCCTGCTCTAAAAACTGAGGCTGAGGAGGTTCAAAGGGACTCACGTCAAAATGGTGTAAAAGAGCTGAGGGCAGGATGCAGGGCTTGCTGCTAGCTCAGGCTGCCCACGGGCCCCAGGCAGCTGCCCAGAGTGGCGGAGGCAGGTCCCAGGCAGGTGTCTCGGGCCGGAGTGAGTATGAAAGCATCAAGTCAAGTCCAACATTGTGGCCTGCTGCGTGGCTGCTGGACTCAGGTGTGTGTGCCTGCCTGGTCATGCAGCCCGACAGGGAAGTCCCCTGGCACAGATGGCGGGGTTTGCTGGAAGGCTCCCCACCCCCAATCCCACCTCCCAGCAAGTCCCAGTATTCTAATCTTGGCTCTCATCTCCAGAGCTCACCAGGAAACATCACGCATCTTGGGGCCGGTGTGGGAAAATCTCTAACTGCAACTATGGCAACTAGAGTCTTGGCGTGTAGAATACTTAGGACCTGGCCTCTTAGGTGACATGCCAGAGGCCCAAGCTCCTGGATTTGCCCCATTCCCGTGATTTCTAAATTTAAAACTCCTGCCAGAGCTTTGGGCCTTCCCCACTACCGGTCTCTACTCCCATTCCAGTCCTTCACTTCCTCTTCCTGTCCGCCAGCCACTCAGGCCCTCACAGGACTGGGAGGATATTTAGGGGACAACGCTGAGGTACCAAGAGATGCTGAAGTCCTGATTTCTGCCAAGAGACAGCTTTAGCACTCTGATTTTCATCTGCTGCACAAAATGTCAGTTAGACTTTGACCACATGTGTTGGAGATAAAAAAGTGAATTTTCAGGATTTGGACTGATAAAGTCACCTGTCAGGAAAGCATCAGGACCAAAGAGAAAAGCCCCAAATCTGAGAGAATTCCTGAGATGTAAGCTGACCTTAAAAGCAACTCATTTATCCATCTCACCACCTTAGAAATCCAGGCAAAAACCAAAAGTCTATCACAAAAAAAGTGAGGTATTAACAACAAAGCCATCATTAATCTGACATTAGTATGTCCTTCTGAAATCTCCCAACTGTTGCCTCATTTGGTCCTTACAGCAACCCATACAAGTGGGAAAGAAAAGTGGTATCATCCCCGACTACAGATGAAGATACTGAGGGTCAGAGAGGTTAAGTCATTTGCCCAGTGCCAGAGAATCAGACAGTAGAAGGCATGTCCTGTAACCAGGTCCACCTACTCCCAGCTCAGAACTCTTTCTATGAAACTCCAGCACCTCCCTGGAGTGGCTCGGTTCCAGTAACAGAAAAACAATTTGGTATCAGAGGCTATAAAAAGAGAGCTTTTCTTCCTAAAACAAGTATCCTTGGCACAGTGCGACCTCAGGGGAAGGAAGGAAGGATACATAAGGATTTGTATAGTCCTGTGATTCATTCCCCAGACAGCTTACCATACTAACTTTCTCTTCCAAGTTCTTCTTAACTAAAAGTAACTCATGCTGGTGTTGCAAGGAACAGGAAAGTCTAAAAAATCCCACCACCAAATGCAATCACTCACTTTGTGTTCTTGCACTATCCACATTTTGGAGTCACATACAGCTCCTCCTGCCCCCGGTCCCCTACTTATCCCAATATTTCCCCATAGGACAATAGACTTTCTAATGTTTGCAATCAACTAATTTGTGAATTCTTGAAGGATGGGGATGGTTTTACTCACATCTTAGCCCTGACAGCACGTGCTAAGTGTGTATCGATCAGATGCAGTTCTGACCTTCCAGCGTTTCTGATGTTTTGTCTTACAGAACTCCTTTGTTGATGCAGCTGGGATGCCCCAGAAAGAAGACAGACAAGAGTGCAAATACAGGACAAATAGAAAGGCTGCCAGTGGCAGGGGCCCACAATGGCCCCCACCTCAGGGTAAACTTGAGGTTTAAAATATCAGGATCATGATACAACATTCCTGTTTGATTCCGACCGAGGAAGCAACACATTGAGGATGGTTTGCATTCTCCGCTCCTGCTGAGTGAACCCCAGCACAGAGAGCACCATCTGGAGCTGCTGGGCCGTGTGTCCGCCGAGGCCAGGGCCCCTCCCTAGCATATTCAAGCCCCCGTGTCCCTCAGGCCCGCGAGAACACAGCCTGCAGCGGGGAGGGAGCCGGGGGCTGAGCCGGAGCCCCAGCTCTGTGATCTGCGATCTGGGGCATCTTGGGCATGTCTGGACTTCAGTTTTTCATCTGTCAAATGAGAGGGTTGAACTAGAGAACCTGTGAAGACACCTTTTAGCTCACACATTCTGTTTTTACCCGCCGAACTGGACAACAATAGGTGAGATCGAGAACACTGTAAAGGAACCCCACTAGATTCAGAATAAGATGCACGTTCTCATCTCCTATCTTCATCATCAAAATAATTTCCTCCTACTCTCAAATGACCAAAGACTCTCCACCGCTCTCAGAGCCACAGGGCCTTTGGGTGGAGTCTTGGGGCCTGCACTGCCAGGGAAGGAAGGAACTTCCTCTGCTACCTTCACAACGCTATCTAGGTGAATGGCCAGGACCCAGCGCATTTCTGCCTTTCCATCTTCACATGTGTCTTGATATGCCTCTTAGGTTCTAACCCTTAAGGTTTCTCAACTGATTGTTCAGCTCCCTCAATCCTAAGGGCCTGGGCTGTGGGATCGAGTGCTGGGCGGGTTCTATCAGATGCTTAGTGACCCTGGGAGAGCTGCGTGTGGCATCTCCAGCTACAGGCCCGAGGCCCGCAGTTCCCACCTGGACCCTGTCCTGCCCACCTTGCCTGCCCTCAGTCACTGCCCGGGGAGTGGCCCATAGGCTCTGACCATGGCTGAGTGGTGACTGTGGCCTGGAGCTCGCCACAAGTGGTGATGGCCTTGGCAGGCCCCTCTGCTGGGAGGCACAGGGGAGGTGTCTCCGGACAGGCCGGTCTTGCACAATCCCCAAAACCAAACGGGCAATTCTTGGTACTGATGGGTGGCAGGAGGTGACCAGAGCCAGGTCAATTGGAGCCTTTGAAAAACATTCGTGTTATATAACCACTCTCAGAAAAATAAGGAACAAATATTGAATCACTGGAACCAGGCAGCAGGGGAGGGACAGTGGCCAAATCCGGGAAGGCCTAAGCTCTACTCTCCGAGAAGTTCCAGAGCCATTTACTTTCCACAGAGGACACAGAGTTTCTCACTGCAGCCTAAGCAACTTCCTGATGTCAAAAGAAAAATCCAACTGTTTTTCACTCCTGCAGCCACCCTTCCTCCCCGGCTCCTTCACCTAGTGGTCCTAGTTCCCACAGCCACCTCGGGGCTCCCCCTCCCCGCCCCCCAAGGCCAAGGACCCCGGTCTGGCAACCTGAGCCTTCCCTGGCTTTGAGTAAGTCCCCTGCTCCACCGTATTCCCAGTTCCTCATCTGGCCCAAGGCCCCCTGGGGCTTCCCTAGCTCCATATCAGCACCAGACATGAAACTCCTTTTGCTCAAAACCAAATAGCTGCAGAATCCCTGGCCCAGAGTGCCCAGGAGACCTCGATCCTCCCCACAGTTCTGCATTCATGTCTTATATGGAGTGCGCCCTTGAAAATCCAGGAGCCTCCACTTTCCAGTGTGTAAAATGAGGCCATCATCCTTCTTATCATGGGCTGGTGGGAAACCAGACCAGAGGATGTGATCAAAAGCCGTTCCCGCAGTGTGAGCCCCCATGGCACTGGGGATGGCAAGGGCCGCTGGCCGAGGGCACACTGGGGCATGATGATGAAGGCCGTGGGGAGCGACAAAGGCATCATCACCGGGGCAGCCAGGCCCCTCGTGTGGCTCCCCGCGGAAGCCAGGGCAGTTGCTCACACTCAACCAAGGCCTGAGATCGGGTTTCAGAGGCTTCTGCAAAGACACTGGCTGCCCCCTTATAATTAGAGAGCTGTCTTTATCCCTTTCCCAAGGTGAAAGCCAAGATGATTCATCACTTGTGCACGGCAGTTCTAAAGAGGATCACAGCGTGGCTGCTGCCGGAGTCTCCGGCTCTCTCCTTGTGCAAAGGGCCGCCGAGGTTTTCCCTGCCCACCCAGGGCAGCCTTTACTTGACCAGAGCTCCACGGAAGCTTGGAGGGACCCCACTGGCCTCCTCATGTTGTGGTGGAGGATGCTCTGCAGGGGCCAGCAGTGCCTCTTCTGACCAGCTGGGGGTGGCCATCCTAAACGTCCTGACCTCAGGGCTTGTGCTGTGGGATTCCTGAGAGCCCCTTCCTAGTTCAGGGCCCCAGGGCAGGCTCTTACAGGCAGCTGCTCCCAGGCCAGGTTGAGTCCAGCCTCTGCTAACCACACACGCTTGTCTTCTTCCAGCCTGTCTGAGATCCCCCAGAAGGAGGGAGAGTGGGGGGCAGGGGTACTACCTAGAGGCACAGGTTGGGTGGAGGCTACAGGAGTCTGGGTCAGCTCACAGTTCATGAGGAAGGAGGCAAGTACCCAGGAGGCCCCAGGACATGCAGGTGTGGGGCGTGTTTGCATGGTCCATGCAGCCGCCTCCCTGAGGACCAGCAGCAGGCAGCCTCCCAGCTCCCTTCCAAGGCTGTGGCCTGGGCTGCAGGTTGCCGCCTCCATCCGGAGTAGCTGTGGTCTCCACAGGTGGCACCCTATGCCTCAGCCAGGGCACAGGGGAGGGGATGTTATGGGACAGGGAGCGCTGGGCTCCACTGACCACATCCCATTGTGGAGTTGGTAACGGCTAATTTGACGTGTCAGCCTGGCGAGGCCATAGCACCCACTGATTCAATCAAACGCCAGTCAGGTGGCTGCCGTGGGCGTATTTGCAGACGTGGTTAATATCTACAATCAGTGACTTGAAGTGAAGCAGATCATGCTGAATGATGTGGGTGGGCCTCCCCCAATCCGCAGCAGGCCTGAAGAGGGAAAACAGAGGGTTCCGGAACGGGAAATTCTGCTTCATGACTGCAGCATTGACCGCCTGAGCTTCTAGACCATCTGCCCAGTGGATTCGGGACTTTTCAGTTCCAATCAACGCATGAGCCAATTCCTTCCAACAAATCTCACATATATACATATATATATATATAAAACAATACTATGTATATATTAATCATGTTATATACATTAGATATAGTTAATATGTGATTATATCTCCTTAATATATTTTTCTTAATATATATAACATATGTAATTATATATATATGTAATTTTATATATATATAATATATATGTATATTAAGAAAAATAGGAGATCTATATGCTTGGATCTCTCCTCTTGGTTCTCTTTCTCTGGAGACCCCGCCTAACACAGAGCCCCAGGCCTCCTCACCCCAGCTGGTGGGGACAGACATGGCAAGAGTCCAGGGTAAAAGCAGGCCACTGTTTGGAAGCTCTTAGCCTTCCCTGCATAGATGGATGGGGTCCACTCAGTCATTAGGTGGGCTCTCCGTCCACACTATGGCTCTCTGTCCACACTATGAAGCCTTCACTTTGCCCAGGCCCCAGTGAGACACCCAATGGCCCCAGCTGGATGAGAGGACAAAGACCGATGTGAAGGGCCATCATCCTGGCAGTGCTTGGAGAACAACAGGAAATAGCCAAATGCCCTGCTTTGACTGTCAGAGAACATTTGCAGTACGTGAAGGGCAATCACAGGTTTAGAAAAGCACCACGATCGCCTTCTAGCCTCATCTCTGAGCCTTGGCAGCAGAGTGGGGCAATCCTCTTGCCTTTGCAAGCTGGGTAACGGTCACGCAAGTATCTGTCACGGCATCTTGTCACCCTGTCACTGAGGGCCTGTCTCCTTCCACACCCAGTTGGAGTTTGGCAAGGACTGCGTCTCATTCACCCCTGAGTCACCGGCTCCTCCCAGGGCTGGATTCCATGAGCCTCTGTCCTTCCCCCTTGTAGAGCTGACACTGGGAGAGTGGTCATAAGCTGGGGCGTAAATGACTGAGGATGGCCCAGGGGCCAGTAAACACCAAGACCTTGGGATAAGGGAATGATGTCCTCATGCGCCACCTCCAGCCCCTGTACGGAGGGACAGCCCTTCACTTCTAGGGCTGTCTTCAGCTCTGACATTATGATGCTATAAGACAGGGTGTGAAGAGGCCAGCTCTGGGGTTCTGGGGAGGTTTTATTGGCTTACAAATAAAATGCCAAACCACCAGCTAATACCAGCATAGAATCCTCCGTGGGCACTAACGACCCAAGGGAGAGGCCCCGAGGCCCCACACCCTGCCCAGCCACCAGCTGCAGCCACACCCTCCAGTCGTCGGCCGCCCAGACTTCAGAGAGGAAAAAACCAGCCACGAGGTGAAAGTGAGCTGGCCCCGGCCTGACCTCTGCCGCATAGGCCCAATGGCCCTGGTCAGATCTGAGGCTTCCCCCACAGTCAGCTTCCTGCCACCCCCCACCCTCCACCGCCGCCTGGTTCTCCCCGCTGGGTACACATCCAGCAGTTTTGGTTAATGCTTGAAGACAAACTGCAGGAGGGACACCGTGAACTACAGTAAAATTGGGCACCCCGGGGACATTTTTGTAAGGTCACAGAGCTGCTGGCTGGCTCGGAGACACACCCTCCTCTACGTAGAAGGACCTTGTGTGAGAGAGGACACCTCTGAACGAGGGCTCAGGGACCTCATTTCTGCTCCCAAACAGCTACCCAAGATGTGGCTTTGGGATTCGGCCCAGAGCTGAGGCCTGCAAAGGCTTCCACGTCAGTGCTTTCAGAATCTCAACTGTCCACATTTACAGAGCCATATATCCAAAGATTCTTCCCCAACACTTTCTACGGGTACCCAAGGATTCCTTCACCCACCTGCTCCGTGCCAGGCACATTATAGATCAAAAGGTACAGCGAGTTCAGAGGAAGGAGGAAATACCACGGACTTAAAAAGCAAGCCAGGGCTTCCCACGCTGAGCGTGGTGAATAGAGGAGCTTTCATGTGTCTCCTCACTTCCATCCCGGGGTGAGCCGGCCACTCCCGAAGCATCTGGCCACAGCTCTTCACACTGACAGTCCCAACTTGTTAGTGGATTATGAAATCAATTTAGTGGATTGCACAACCACCAAAAACTGAATTACAATAAGAATGCATCTTGTGGTTGCATGAAGCCTGTGTCTCAATGATTCACACACACATAGAATAAAATGTACCTTTTGTTTGTTTTTTATTTCCCCGAGACAGAGTCTTACTCTGTCACCCAGGCTGGAGTGCAGTGGCGCGATCTCGGCTCGCTGCAACCTCCATCTCCTGGGTTCAAGTGATTCTCCTGCCTCAGCCTCCTGAGTAGCTGAGATTACAGGTGTGCACCACCATGCCTGGCTAATTTTTGTATTTTTTAGTAGAGATGGGGTTTCACCATGTTGGCCAGGCTGGTCTCAAATTCCTGACCTCATGATCCACCTACCTTGGCCTCCCAAAGTGTTGGGATTAGAGGCGTGAGCCACCACACCTGGCCTGTTTGTTTGTTTTTTTGTTGAGATAGAGTCTCACTCTGTCACCCAGGCTGGAGTGTAGTAGTGCAATCTTGGCTCACTTCAACCTCCGCCTCCCAGGTTCAAGCGATTCTCATGCCTCAACCTCCCAAGTAGCTGGGATTACGGGTGTGCACTACCATGCCCGGCTCATTTTTCTATTTTTAGTAGAGATGGAGTTTTCCCATGTTGTCCAGGCTGGTCTTGAACTCCTGGGCTCAAGGGATATACCCGCCTTGGCCTACCAGAGTGCTGGGATTACAGGCATGAGCCGCTGTACAGGGCCGGAATAAAACGTACTTCCTATTGTGTTGTGGGTGAAAAAGTCTGAAAAATTCTGCGTTAGATGAGCTTTGAAATTGTGCAGGTAGATTTCAGGGAACAGAGAGGAGCTGACCTTCTGTCCCCAAGGTGTCGCCAGAAGTGTGGAACAATGGGTACCATCTGTCCTCCTCTCCTGGCTGAAGCCCTCTGGCCCCTCTCCATACTTTGTGCCCAGAAATATTCATGGAGTTAAGAACACAGAACATCACATCTCTTTATTACCACAAGGATGTGGTGATTCCCTCCCTCCTCACCTCTCACCCCCCGCATCTGCTCTTCCCCTGGCCCTTTGACCTGCAGGGCAGCTTGGCCTTGTCCCCAGGCCACCTCAGACCCAGAATAGCAATTATACCTTTGGGGACAACCACCCGCCCCAGCCGCCTGCCGAGCAGTGCCTGTCAGCTTCTGTTCCCCACTGGCCCAGGCCTGCTGCGGATGCCCTCATCTCTAGCACCTAAACCCAGAGAACTGGGCAGTCACGGGGTGTTAGGATGGAAGTGGTCTCAGAAATTCTCCAAGGCCCTTGTGTTACAGGTGGGGTAACAGATGTCCAGAGATTCAAGCAAGTTGCTCAAAACCACATGGTAGAGCTGTGACTCAGCCAGAACCAAATCCTGGTCTTGCAACTTCTAACCAAGGTCTCTTTTGATTACGTCATGCTCTTCTAGCTGCTTCTTTCTAGTTTATGTTTCCACTACATAAGCCGGTAACAGCAACTCTTACAAGATTGTGACGGGCTTGCCATCCCTCACATGGGCCTGGCTATACTGGGCACATAGCAAATGTTATAATTCTACAAAGCCATGCTCTGACTTGGGTTCTGTGGGCACTTTTGCATCTTGTCTCCAGCGACAGGACAAAGCCCATGCTCCAAATCCCTTTCTGGTGTCATTCACTGCGTGTGAATCTGTTACTTCCCCAGAGCCCTTCAGCCTGTGATCTCAGCCATGCAGGCAGCAGCTGCTCCAGGAACTTCCCAGGAGCCATGGAACCTGTCGTGTCCTCCAGACTGACGGGCGCGGACACTCTGCACGGAGGGGCTCCAGGTGCCGCCGGCCAGCATCTAGCCAGCAGCAGATGCGTGGAGACCAGCCAGGCCGGGAGAAGGTGTCTGCCACTCCCCATTCTAGGCCACACCACCAGGGCCACTCTGCAGGCAGCTCCCAGGTGGGATGTGAAGACGCCTGGCAGGTACGCCGCCCCTCCAGAACCTCACACCAGCCAGAATCCCTCACAGACGGGCTGACGACACTCGAAACAGCCACGCTGCTAGCTCGTTTACAATTTTGCTTTTTGGTCTTTTTATAAGTTTAACTCTTGTTTAAAAAGATACATTGAACCTCTACCCTCTCAGCGAGGCAGGCCTGGATATAGATTTCTGCCTAACCAGCTGTGTCATTTGAAAGTCACCTCCCATCTCTGGTCATCAGTTTCCTCCTCTGAGACAGGAGGTGTCTAGACCCTACCCCTCCAGCTCCTCCAAGGCCTTCCCAACACAGATTCTGTTCCAGGCTGTCCCTCCTCCTAGCACTGCAATGACACTCCTTCGAACACATCCAGGTGGGCGCCAGGGCTGCGCTGGTCACTGCCACCTGGTGGGTACAGCCTGTGTTCAGGCTCCAGGGCACGAGCAGTTCCAGGACAGCGCAGGACGAATGCCGAAGGAAGTGATGGCAGCCGGGGCTTGGGTGAGGGAGGGAGGGATGGGCAGGTGGCGCACAGGGGATTTCTAGGGCGATGAAACTGCTCTGCATGAGAGTGTAATAGTGGACACACAACATCACACACACAACATCACACGTTTGTCAAAACCCACAGAATGTACAACACCAAGAGTGAGCCCTAAGGTCGACTATGGACTTCGATTAATAGGAAGGGATCAATAGAAGCTCAATGGTAATAGACATGCCACCACAATGCAAGACACGAACAACAGGGGAAATTGGCACGGGGGCTGCAGGGTCAGGGAGGGGCAGATGGGCACCCTCTGTACTTTCTGCTCCATTGTTCTGTAAACCTAAAACTGCTCAGAAGTAAAATCCACTAAATTTTTAAAAAGCAATAGCAGCAAATGGCCAGAGATGGCCTCAATTTCATCTGCCAAACAACTGCCCATCACGCCAGGCCTGGACCACCCACCCCACTCCTCGGAGACGCTGAAGGTCATAGGTTCACCAGGAAACGGGAGCTGGAGAGGTCAATTCTTCCCGTGTCCATTGCTTCAGGTCCTTCCAGAACACAGAGGAAGGTGCACGTCATGCTCCCAGGCTCAGGGTCAGAAGATCGGTGGGATCCAGTCTGAGGCTCAGCGCTCAGACCAAGAAGATAAATGAGATTAGAGACACTCGGAGATGAAACGCCTTGCTGGGGCTGGGCAGCAAGGAAGCTGGGAGAAGGGTCTGAGAACCCAGGTCCCCATCTCTCAGGCCCAGGCCCTTGGCCCCCCAGGCTGGGACAATGACGACCAAGTACAGAGGTCTCCAGATGGAGGCCAGGGACCAGCTGCAGGCACCAGGTGGCCTCAGAATGTGTGGGGCTAGAGGACCCCTCACAGGGCTTGCTGGGCAGCTGGTTCTTTGGGGAGACCACGTGGTGCAGAAAAGCTTGAGTTTCTTGGTTGGGGACTCGAGGCTGCAAACCATGGCGCTAATGAACCTAAACAAGGGAATTTGCTAGGTTTTCTTATTTTTGGTGTTTTGTTGCCAAGAAACTCATTCTGTTTTAGAGGGGCTTGTTACATAAGGAGGCGAGGGAAGAAAACTGCTGAGATGTGAGGCCAAAGTCACCAGAGGAGGAGAGACTTCCAGATCAGCTGCGGCGCCAGCGGGGAGTCAGGTACAAAAAACAGGGGGTTGTTTGCGGCTTTGTTTTTCCAAAAAAGAAAAAGCAAAAAGCCTGCATCTCATGTCCTAGGAATGGGGTTAAAAGCCATCATCTCTTAGGACAGAGTTTGGACCCCTCCGTGAGCAGGGCCTGGTCACTGAGGTGCCCCTGACTCGTGTCCTGTGTGCAGGATGCAGTCCCCATGTAGCCGGGGCCCCTCTGCAGGGCCTGGTGGCTGCTGAGAGGCAGGAGGAAACCCCTCCCTGAGTGTGGCCTCCGCGTGTGTCAGCTACATCTGTCAGAAGGGTTTGGGACCTTTCTTTCTCATGGAGAAAGCACAGAAGATTCTGGGTCAGGTCCTGTAGGACATCCCTAGAGGCAGAGGACCATCCCCTTTGTGTAGTTTATCCCCGGCATTGCCAGAGCTTCTGGTTTCACTCCTGGTTCTCACCAGTGGGTCCCGGAAGCCCCCTGGATCATGAACCTCTGCCCTTTGCACTCATGAGGCCCAGGGACACCTCCCCCTGCTTGTGCAACACGAGGCTGCCACGTCCCAGGTCTTTGTACCCAAAGTGAGTGGACTCTGACCTTCCAGATGGCCAAGGGTGCCAACATTTCCCAAAGACCTGTTTTCAAACAAATATGGGAGACAGCCTTTGGAGAGGTCCATGAAGAAGAAAGGGGAACTCCACAGGTGGAGGGAAACCGAAGCTACCTGGGGGATACTCCCCATGGCCCACCTGGCCCCCTCTTACTCTGCACTGCCCTATTTTCAAGGCTGAAAGGGCAGAGTCAAGAGATCACAGTAGGGCAGTTCTCCCCAGGCTTTCTGCACGCCCAGCCTAGAGAAAGGAATGAACATTGAACACTGGGCTGGGCTTTTGCTGGGTTGGTGAGAAGTGGCATCTGTGTAACCCAAATTGACATTTGTTTTCTGTAGTCTGTGGTGTTCCATCGCAGCACAGAGTTGGCACTTGAGGTAGCATCGTGTGAACTGCTTCTCAAACTGCAAGTAGGACATAGGTCATAAAACCCACGGAGGACACACAGGTTTTTCTGCGGCTGCTGTTCATGGAACAAAACCAGAGCTCCAGGAGTTTTCTGGGATGTGAATATCCAACAGGTCATGATGTGAAGTTCCTCGCGTGGCTCTCTGTCAAAGTCTGAAAGCCGCTGCGGAAGCGGCTCAAGGCATGGCGGGCACAGGGGCTCCATGGCGTGAGTGGTCCTCAGGACAGCCACTAGGAATGTGCTCCCTCCCTGCATACATATGCTGTCTCCTGTTGAGTGGGTGAATCTGTTCTTCCATCCTTGAGTTTGGGCAGCTGTGCTCAACAGAAATGCAGCAGAAACCACACCACCTGACTTCTGGGTTAGGTGACAAGGAACCTCGAAGTTCCTCCTGGATCTCTTGTAATGTCTGCCATGGGTAAAACCAGCTGCCACGTTAGGAATCTGCACCAAGACCACCATGTTATCAGGAAGCTCAAGCCAGCCACGTGGAGAGGCCACACGGATGGAGGAAGAGCTGCACAGCCAGCCCAGGGGCCCAATGTGAGAATGAAGGAGCCTCTAGGATGAGCCGGGCTCAGCCGCCACCTGACTTTTCAAATAGGAGAAACCCCCAGTGAGAACTCAGCTGAGCCAGATGACCCCTAAATCCATGAAAGATGATTTCAAATCATATTTTTAAGTTTTGGGGTGGTTTGCTATGTAGCAACAGGTGATCTTGTGACTATGTAACCCTGGGAAAGTTACTTCATTTCTGTTTTTTAATCTAAAAACTGGGAATCATGGGAGTTCCTACTGGAAAATGAGTTAACATATAGAAGTATAGAAACACATATGAGTTAACAAAGACACGGCTGTGATGCCTGGGACTCATCTGGAAAACATGAGTTATCCCTTTAAAATACTTCGCTGAGTTTAGGGGCAATATGCTATAATGACTGAACCCAGGGATACCAGAGTCTTCCTTCTCAGAGATTTGATGAGAGGAAAGAGGCAGGTTCCACCTTACCGGTTTGCCAAGATCCTTCCCCAATGTACAAGTGAAAGGAAGCTCAGGAAGGCAGAATGAAGGGACACATCAAATCCTTGGTGACAGTTTGGGACAGGCCGGGTACAGTGGCTCTTGGCCTGTAGTCCAAGCACTTTGGGAGGCCGAGGCAGGCTGATCACCTGAGGTCAGGAGTTCTAGACCCGCCTGGCCAACCCTGTCTCTACTAAAAATACAAAAATTAGCTGGGTGTGGTGGTGGCCGCCTGTAGTCCCAGTTACTCGGGAGTCTGAGGCAGGAGAATCGCTTGAATCCAGGAGGTGGAGGTTGCAGTGAGCCGAGATCGCGCCACTGCACTCCAGCCCTGGCGACAGAGCGAGACTCCATCTCAACAACTACAACAACAAGAAACAGTTCGGGACAGAGAAAAATCCCTGTAAACTTCAAGCCTTTTGGGGTGCTCTCGGGTGAGCTCCTAAATTGCTCAAGGGCTAACTTCCTCATTTATTATTAAAAGAAAAAAAGAAAAAGGCAGAGGCCAGTGATGAAGGCTGGCGATTTCTGGTCTAGGGTGAGAGATAACCGAAAGTAACAATGGAGGCTCTCGCAGCGCTCAGAGGCACTCAAGGAGTGGAAAGGAAATTGCACATTTCACCCGTGACTGCATAGGCAATCGAGAACAGCAAGCCTCTGCTTTCAGCTGGAATGTTATCAACTTCGGTCAGGCTGATTATCTCATGCTGATCAGGAAGGCTGGTACCAGGAGTGAGTGACTAAATGAAGAAATTACTAATTAACAAATGCCTGGGTGGACAATCTTTCAAAACTTAGGATCAATGGAAGGAGACAGAAGGAGTCTTGGGAGGATTTTTAAAATATGCCAGAGCTGGCTGGGGACAGTGGCTCACACCTGTAACCCGAGGACTTTGAGTCTGAGGCAGGTGGATCACCTGAGCTCAGGAGTTCGAGACCAGCCTGGGCAACATGGTGAAACCCCATCTCTACTAAAACTACAAAAAGTAAGCCGGGCATGGTGGTGCATGCTGTAGTCCCAGCTACTCAGAAGGCTGAAGCCCGAGAATCGCTTGAACCTGGGAGATGGAGGTTGAAGTGAGCCGAGATCGCACCATTGCACTCCAGCCTTGGAAAAAACAAAACAAAAAGCCAGGGCTCCCAATGTACTCATTTAAACATCACTTGTGTCCACACTGGGTTCGGAATTGTGCTGGACATGGGATATACAAACGTAAGACATGGACCCACCCTCAAGTCTTAAGGTGGAGGTGGGGGAGGGCAGAGGCTGTAAAGGGTCAGAGGGACCTTCTGGAGCGGCAGAAATGTTCCAGATCACACTGTGGCAGTGGTCACATGACTGTGCACATTTACAACAATGCACCTAATTGTATACTGTCAATCGAGGGGCACTATATGTAAATTATACCTCAATAAAGCTGACCAAAAAGTGGCCAGTCAACTACCAGCAGACCCATGGGGTAGGGAGAGAAAAACAAGCAATCTGCAGAACGTGGGAAAATGCCTATATTAAGCATCCTGGAATACTCCATGTGCTTTTTCATGCAGTGGGAGCGGAATTTTCAGGAAGCAGCTGTGCTGTGGGTGACAGTCATACTTGATCCTCTAAAACTCTCCCGTTTCAATTGGCCTCTTGGTGCCAAAGCACCATGGCGTGTTACACCTATCAGATCGGGCACAGTGCCCCTTCTTCCCAACCTGTGATCTGAAATGGCCAGCACTGCGCCTTCCAGAACCCAGCTTAGATGCACAGTTGCCACAGAGGTAGGAAGAATGATTTGTTCGCCACCAAAAGCCCAGTTTCTCCAACAGGTAAGTCCTAGCAGGGTGTGATGTCCCAAACCCACACAACCGTTTCCACTGCCTATTCCTGGGCCCCTCACTTGGGTCAAGGCAGCATTTCAAAGGAAGCTAAGAGAGAGACTTGTGCATCCAAACCCTTCTCTGACTTGGCGGGTTATTGGATTAGCTACTCTCCGAAGAAGACCCAAAAGGCCTAGGGGAGAGAAGAGATAAATCTGGATGCGGCGGAGATGATGGCCAAACAGAAAAATCACTTGGCGAAGAAAAGTCGGCGGAAGCCTGTAGTGGGGACCCGGGACACGAGGGAAGGGCCTGGAGGAGGGAAAGGGCTGAAGCCATAATTTCCTAACCCCTCCCTACAAACTATGCCCTTCCCTCTGCCCAAGTAAGTACAGGGACCGCCCTGCAGCAAGAAGACAGCGGATATTTAAATGTGAGGAACCCTGGCCACAGTGGGCTGGGCTCCCCACCCATCATCTAGTGTCCTCACTCACTGCACTCCAGACTTTGTCAAAGTGCTGGCAACTGAGTGCAGCGCCAGAGATTGGCTGATGCTCAGGTTGATTTCATTGTCAAGTGCATCTGGCAGGACTCTAGTTTGTTGACAGTATTCCAGACAAGGCATAGCTGGCTGAACCGCAGTGCCCCGGCATTTGGGATCGTTGGGATCATCATGCTCTTTAGAGTCTTTTTTTTTTTTTTTTAATTGCACAAGGATTTACTCATCTCTCTTCATGGGTGAAACTGATTTGGTGGGAAACTGCTAGACTCAATGACCAATTGGACTGTAGGCAAGAAGGCCCATGATCTTGCTCTTCAGATAAAAGAACAGCAGGGAAACAGGAGGCCTCTCTCCTGCAAAGCCGGTCTGAAGTGCACACAAGGCACGGCTGAGTGCCTGGTGACGCGCACGCAGCAGGTGGGCAAGACCCAGGAATGTGTACTGTAACAAGGGAGTCTAGTGCAGGTTGCGGGGAATTTGGAGAAACACGAGGGGCCCTGGGCATCTTTTCTCCCCACGCAGGAGAAAGTAGGGGAAATGGTTTTCATAGATCAAGTCGGGCTTTGAGAAGGAAGGTGAACAGGAAAAAAAAAAAAAAAAAAAAAGAAGCCTCAGAAAGCGCCCCCTTCCCAAGACGCTCCTCGGAGGCCAACCACGACAGATGGCCGCGCGGCCTGAGGCTCGGCCTCCAGGCAGCCAGGGAGGGGCAGCTGCAAGTCCTGCAGCCTGTGAGACCCCCGAGGGGCCTGGGCCAGCATCCAAGGCTATCCTAAGCCTTGGCTATCCTAACGCCCCAGTGGGGCACGTAAAGCTCCTCACGCCCAGGCCCAGACCCAGGCCTGCGGGGAGCACAACTCTCTCCCGCGCTCCCCCTCCTCCACTCCAGGGCCACCCTTCCTTCCAGCCTTCCCCGTGGGGTTCGTGTTGGAAGATGCCAGCGAGCACGTCTCGGGGCTCTATGCCTTGCGCATATGAGTGTGGGGTGACTCAGAGGAAGGGGGTGGTGGCAGATGCCTGCAGCTGGCTCCCAGCCAGGCTTGGCCATCCTGCATAAATGCCTGGCTTGGGTCTTGGCCTAACATTAAGGGCAAATCCCAAGAGGGGCGAGTGGGCTTCTTGAATCTGAACAATTCTGCTTTCAAAACAGGTGAATCCCTAGGCCAGCCTAGCCCCTTCCCTCACACCCCTACCCCGAGATGGGTGCAGCATCAGCAGCGGGGATCATCCAGAAACTCTCGCATTCCACAGCAGGTGTCAGAACGGGCCTCATTCCAGGGTCGTGGTGGCCGCTCCACCTGGCGAGCTTCGAGGGGCTCTGGCAGGCCCTCGCTGCAGGGTCCTCCCGCCGGTCTTCTCAGCACAGGAACGTTGCCTTCACATTGGTCTTCTGTTAAAAGCATGTCATTCCTGCTTGCTCTTCAGACACAAACACCCACTCCAAGGATACTCCAGGTTCCCCGCCAGCTCACTCGACTCTGACGTGGCAGCGCTCACCGGGCTGAACCCAAATCAAGCACCGTTTATTAGGGGGAAGCTCCGTTATCCAGAAAGCTCACCTTTGAAGAGCTACCTATTTCCTGCCAGAGTTGTGGAGGGAAGGCCTTAGGTGCTAGAAAACCTTGGGGAATTTGGGGAATAGCAGTTAAAGGTTATCGTTCTTACCCATTTGTTTGGATAAGTAGTAATCACCCTTCGGATGCTTATTGGTGAAAATATTTCTAAGTGTCTCTGCACATTTCCCTGCTTTGATGAATGGAACGGGAGGGCAGGATCTAACCATCTGATGGCTACGGTTTCGGGAGAGTGCCAGAGCCTCCAGGTCAGCCACCCCGGAGCCACAGGCAGAGTACGAGCCACAGCAACGGGCCCGAGAAAGAGCCCCACACCTACCACGGTCCACGGAAGATGCTGCTCACTGGCCCCAGGTTACCTGGAGTCTTGTGCACTCTCTTTACACCAAGCGAAGATAATATTTTGTTTCCTTCCCACTTTTTCTCTAACACAAGCCACCCCAGTTCTCCCTTCTGACAACACGCAAGTGGACCCTAGACCTTCTAGAAAAGCCTTAGAGCACCCCCAAATGCTCACATTTGTCAGCTGCAATTCCACCCCCAGTTAAAACATGATTCTGAATGTGACTTGGCCAATGCAGCTTGCAAAGCAAGAACGTCTTCATTTAAGGTCGAAAACATCAGCTGTTTGGGTTGTGAGAAAAGAAAAGCCCACACGGTTTCAGAGGCTTGGTGCTGCGTCTCGTTGTCCTCAGCTCCTGATTCTGCAGCTGGTTCTGTCTCCGAGCACCAGCAAAATCCTGTCCTAGGAGCCCCCAGACTCTAAGAGCCCATGACCAAAAAGGAAAGGAAAGCCAAGTTGGGAAGAACCGGGGCCCCCAACTCCACAGCCCTCCACTCCGCCCAGAGGGCCCACCCTGGGCTGCCTGGAATCCCCTAAAGTTGCCACCCCCACAATACAGTAGTGGGGCAATTCCTGGCAGCGCCTGCAGCCCATGGGCTGGCTCTGTCCCCGCAGCCCCGCCGAGCGTCTGTTATCTTATTTACTGGAATCTGCACAGCCAGGCTCTAGCTCGCTGGTGACTCAGGAGCTGCAGCCATTATCACCAGGCAGATGGCAGACTCCCTAAAGGCAGACATTAAACAATAAAATGCCACCACATACCTTACTCACAAAATAAAACCAAAACAAACACCTAAGTCTGGCTTTGCTTTTCTTCTGCTCTCTCCCTACCTCCCCTGTGCCAGAACACAGGGGCAGAGGTGCACGGGGTACCGAGGAGGAGATTTATGATCGAGGAAGACCATACGGACATGCCCAGTGACCTGCAGAAGGTGGCAGTAGCAGAACCACCATGGGACCCCAGGCGGCGGAGAGGGCAGACCCTGTCCATGTGTGACAGGTGGGGCAGAACCACCAGCTAGGACAGATGGGATTGGAGCAGCAAGGGAACTACAGGGACCCTGCGGAACCCAGAGCCCTCTGGCCCCGGTCACCTGATGAATAATCAAAGTGCTAAGACCTGGGGAATTCCACCAAAAACTCAGTTGCTCCCACTGCTTTGGAAGGTGTTCTGCTGGGTTCTGCCAGGACAGGCCACAGCTGAAGGCTCACCTGAATAAATAGGACCTCCTATTTATTAAGCATCTATTATGTGCTGGCAGCTGCCCCCTAGTCCTGTGAGGCAGGTACTGTCTCCATTTTTAGAAGAAAAATCAGGCTCAGGAGAAGGAAATGATTTGCCCATGGTAGCCAGGGGGTGAACCGCAGAATGCTCTGCCAGGCCCAGGCCACGAGGCCTCTGGGGTGAAGAAGGAACACCCCCAGTTCTTGGGGCCAAGGACTCTGGAGTGAAGAAGGAACACCCCCAGTTCTTGGGCATCAGGTGCTTTTGATTCCATTCTATTTTTCTCTTAACTCAAATTTCAGTAATTGAGGCTAGAGCTTTGCAGTCTCACATTAAACCCTTTTAGGACTCCAGGGTCTTAACTCACACTCGTGGGAAGGATGTTTGGTTCAGGCTGATGAAAGGCTTGGCTGGAAAGTGCACAGAGCTGACAGGTGTGCAGAGCTGACAGGTGTGCAGGGCTGATGACAGGTCAGTGCCCTGTCCCACTGGTGCTGGGCTGCTAAGGCCTCAGGACAAGCCTGCCCACTAGGAAGGGACGGAAGGTATCGAGCCTTGAACGAGCCACTTGCCTGTGGGTCCAACCTAGGTTTCCTGCTAAGTCACCAGCCCCCAACAAGAGCTAAAGGCAAGTTTTCACTACCAGACAATTTACCATGTGGCTCATAAGTGCAGTCGGAGGGACAACTTTGGAGTTGTCTGAGGGCCTGAGTTTGAGCTCCAGTTTGCCATTTACTGGTTATGCAATGTCAGTACATTATTCAAATTCATGGAGTCTCAATTTCCTTGTATAAAAGGGAAATTTCCCAGGACCATCATGAAAATTATAATAATTAACATTCATGAAATTGCCACACATGGTGCCAGATGCCTAATCAATCAATAAATATTTACCAAAATACACAATACAGACAGCTAACAGCAGTGCAATAGGTAACGTGGAGACAGATCTTTCTAAGAAAATAAGACCCCTACCTGACTGCATTAGGATTCATCATTTCAATCTACCGACAAGAACTGAACACAACTTAATACAAAGTAATGCATAAAAGTACAGGTATTCACCTTTGTTAGGCCCGGGCTGAGTCTGAGAGGAGGTAAGGGGGTTTGTTAGAAGGGGGTGTGGTGAGACTGGTCTGTGGGGCATCTCGTGGGAGGAGGGACCTGAATACTTTTTTTTTCTTTTTTTTTTTTGAGACGGAGTCTCGCTCGGTTGCCCAGGCTGGAGTGCAGTGGCGTAATCTTGGCTCACTACAAGCTCCGCTTCCCGGGTTCACGCCATTCTCCTGCCTCAGCCTCCCGAGTAGCTGGGACTACAGGTGCCTACCACCACGCCTGGATAATTTTTTTGTATTTGTAGTAGAGACAGGGTTTCACCGTGTTAGCCAGGATGGTCTTGATCTCCTGACCTTGTGATCCACCTGCCTCGTCCTCCCAAAGTGCTAGAATTATAGGCATGAGCCACTGCGCCTGGCCAGGACCTGAATACTTTTAAAGGAAGAAAAAGATCAATAGTTTGAAAGAGCACTGTGAGGGAGTTGGATAAATCCAAGATGGATTCCATTAGTTACCAGCTGAGCTGAAAGAATAACACAAAATTAGAACCCGCAGTTCCAGTGACCCCTGGTTATCCAACACTATCAAGTGAGGAGGTCAAGCATCTTCCTCTTGTTGGAAAGGCCAATGCCTGGGACACAGGACTCAAGAGTTTGTTTTGCTAGAGTGTTGATGTTTTATTTCACCCTGGGACAGGACCTGAAGAGAAGCCAGAGCTGGGATAACAAACACAAAGACCAGGCTTAGGGACTGGGTCCACCCAACCTCAGTCCACCAGCCTCCATTCCCCTCCACCACCCACCCCACTTCAAAAGACCAGGCTGGACCACAGGACACCTGGCTTCTCTTTCCAGCTGAATCCCTTGGTGACTTTAGGCAAAGAAGATTAAATATTTTAGATTTTCAATTATGTTCACTGAATTTAACCATTGAACCCTCAGTTTCCTCTTTATAAGTGTGTGCCTCTCAAGGTCTACTACTGCTGGGCTGGAAAAAAAAAAAAAAAAAAAAAAAAAAAACACCACCTGAGATTTCTCTAGTCCTTGGAAATTTCCATGCAAGTTGGGGAAGCAGTTGGAAGGTGAGAAGCCCCCAGACCTAAGAGGCCTACTGTGAGGCCTCTCTGGTGAACTGGAGCCTGCCCAGGGCGTGTGGAGCCCCAAGGTGCCGGCTCACTCTGACTGCATCCCAGGGAGCTTCCCCCTCTCACTTATTCTCACCTATCCCACCTAGCAGTCCCCGAATTCTCAATTTATGTTTTTGGGCCTCCTGCCTGCATCCTGGTTGTATCCCTAGGCCTCTCCCCATCTTCCAGCACCTACAGTCCGTAACGCTGTCAACGCTGGATTCTCTGCTAGCCCAGGCTTCTTCAATTGTTTACTATCACCTTTGCTCTCCACCTGGGTTGAAAATTCAGATGCACAGAATCAAGCCTCCCCCCAGGAGGAGGGTCGAGTGACCCCTAGGTCACTCCCAATCACCAGGACTCAAGGACCCTGAATCACAGACTTGAAGCAGACAGACAGCCTCTGGCTTATGGAAGGCGATTGTAAGGAATGAGAAAAAAAGAGGACATGGCTTACTCAAAGTGCCATGCATCAATGTCAGTGGAGGGCGAGAAGAGGGACACTGGGTGAGCTCCAAATCTAGCACTTTCCAGCCTGCAGCTCTACTTGTTGCTGCAAATTCACTCAACAGTTAGGGTTTCTGGTTCCCAGCCTCCCCCTCCTCCTCTCCACCAGACAGTGCAGACAGCCCACGGTTCAGTCATTGAGGAGGCCATCTACCATCTTCTCTTCCTTCCCTTCCTCTCTCCCCCACTCCCCTCCCATCTGCTTTTTCACTGGATTCCTCACAACTTCAGCAAGCAACAAGTAAGCTATTGGGCTCCACAATCTGCAGGAGGCCAAGACACCCTTCAATGTGCATGGGGTCAAGAGAGTCCCCAGAAAACGGTGGGCCATCCCCAAAGCCCCCACATCATCCCCAGTCTTTTCCGTTTGGGCCAAATGTAATAAGTGATGACTCAGGAAAGGCAAGGCCTGGCAAAGAATGACAACTTCGCTAAGATTTCAGCTCCAGTAAGGGGAATTCAAGCCAGGGTGGGAAGGCAGGGAGGAGACCCCGTGCCCAGGACCCAGCGTGTGCAGCAGCTCTGCTCAGCCTGGCAGCCTGGCAGGGGAGGAGAGACAGACTCAGAGAGGAATGGAGCTGAACACGCCCACACACGCGCCACCTTCACTAGTGATGCTCTTTAAATCACCCAGAAAAAGTTACGTAAGGAGAAAACATACAGCTCCCGTGGAGAGAAGGAACATTTTGTTCAGCCTTGGGGTATCTGATTTAATAAGAGGCTCCTGGAGAACAAAGCGACAATTCAGCATCAGTCTTGCACACCAAGGAGACAAAGCATCGTGAGGGGAAAACCACACACCCAGGGATGCACAATCACCACACATTTAGAAAGCCAGCTCCCGAAGGTCTGCTTACTCAGCCCCAAGGGGTCCTGGAGGTCCTCTCTTCCAGATGCTAATAAGCAGTGCAGGCTTGTAAGCTGCTGGATGGCAGGATGCGAGTGGCAGGGACGAGCGGCACTCCCAGCTCTGACAAATCCTGCTGCTTCACTCGAAAGGCCCATCAGAGAAGGGGTTTCCCAGCCCCTTCAGCACAGGCAATTTCTAGGGTTCGGCTGTGCTCCGAGCTGCTGCCACTGCATGTCTGCAACAGATGGGGACTGGGGCTGGGTGTGTTCCCAGTCCCCAAGGCAGCGCAACAAGCGGCTGGCAGACAGCATGGGCTGGCCTAAGACAGCACAGGCAACGGTCTTGGTGGCTGGAGCTGGTTTGCTGCTCAAAATGCAGGCAGAGCTCGGGCAGATTCCCTCATTGATGGGACTGCAGCAGACTGTCATTCCCACCTGTGTCAGGGGCTGCTGGGGAGGAAACTCCTTACCACACGGCAAGCCAGCAGGAGGGAGGGCTGGACCAGAGCTTTTAAAAAGACAGGCAGCAGGATGGAGGGAGGCAGGAACAGAGGCCGATGATGCAGCAGTGGACAGCTCTGGGCTCCAGGTCCTCTGGCCAGCACAACCCCTGCACTGTTCCCATCTAACTTCAGGCAAAGGCTTCAGAAATCTGAACTCCCTGGGGATTCCTGTCCTCGGAGTATAAAGAATGAGGGTTTTTTTTCCCCTCTGGCCAGAAGGATGGGTGAGGCTTTCCAAAAGGCCCTGCCAGTGAAGTCCCCATCTACAATTCATTCCTCCAACTCCAACCAGACGGCCTACAAACATCATCCAGGAGACAACATGGTCTCTGCCCGTATCAGCCATGTCTCTGATTTTCTGTATTCTGATGCTTTGATACCTGGCACCTTGCTGATCCTGGAGGAACTGCCCTCCCACGGCTGGGCAATTCCTGGAGACAGTAAGAAACTCACCTGTGAGCTTGCTTTTGCTATGCAAGCCAAACCACACAGACCCCCTCCTCGCCTCCTCCTGGGGGCTCTCACACCCTGGGCCACCACCCACTACCCTGATCACCCCAGGGCAGGTACCAGACAGCTAGGGACAGCCCCTGTACCCAGAGTCCCCTAAAATTCTTCACAGAAACCACAATAAAGGCTCTTGCCCGCATCTCCCTCTTGCTCCCTCTGCCTCCTGCCCAAGCCCGGTGCTTCCCCACGCAGCAGTGGTGTGCCAAGCCTCCTGCTTCCGGGGATCTGTGACTATCACCAGTTCCTTCCTTTGTGACACTCATTCCTGAGTCTGCATGTCTTCCTGCACCTGATTACAACAAATCCCAGGTGACCTGAAAACAGGCTCGAAGGATGTACAAGCTGGTGGGGCAGAAAATGAACTTGAATTGTTAGGAGAAAATGAGGGTCCCCATTTCAGAACCCCACCATGTCCCTCATTAAATAAAACTTGCTCAAGACTTGAACTTCTCAGCAGTGGAGGAATTGCTTCCAAAGATATCGAGTGACCTGTTCCTGCAGGTATTCAAGACAAGGAGGTTTCTTCCACGAGCCTATGACTCAAAGGCAAATGTGTTACTCAGGTAAGGGTGATGGCAGCACAAGGTGGAAAAAGATTAATGTGGATGATATACGCAGGAAGGCTTCCGAGAGGGGACAGAAGGACGTTGCATGGCCATCCACTAAGACTCATGGACAAAACGGCAGCTGAGTGAGCTGGGACTTGGGGGGCTTCTCTAAGGGTTGGAAGTCTGAAGCTTTCTTAAGGTCACTTTCAGCCCAGGAGGGTACCAGGCAGTCATGGTCCATCCAGCTGTCCACGCGGAGACCTGACAAATCACAGACCTGGAGCGCCATGGCCAGATAGCTCCAGGAACTCACAAGCCTGAGCCCTGGCCTCGCCTACCTGAGCAGGCCATTTTAAGCAGAAACTCTTTTTTTGTCTGTAGAATGAGCCATGTGTTATGTGATGTTCCTCAGGTCTCTTTCAGACCAGGGCGCTAATACTCTGTGTCAACAAACCAAGTCCAAGTCCTGGCTCAGTCATTTCTCTGAACCTCAGTTCTTCCTCCGAAAAACCAAACTGAGTGGAAACGCTTGTTCCGCACACCTCCCAGGGCTGCTGTTGGGATCATGGATGAACAAGCATCAGGACAGAAAAAAGCATCAACTTGGGATGTGCGGGATTATTCTGGAACCAGAAGGCAGTGCTAGCATAAACCTGAGGTTTAGCAGAAAGCTGGCGCCATTTGGCGAAGATTGAAGGGCCAAACCGCCTGCAGCCTGCAGCCTGCAGCCAGCCCCATGGGCACCCATGCAAGTGGTTGACCAGAGATCCGGCCAATCTCAGTATTTTCTCCTGCTGGTTCTGGAACTAGCCTTGCTGGGTGAGCTGGGCATTTTATTTTCTGTGTGCTTTATTCCAAAGCATACATACAAGCCTGAGGAAAAAAAGCCTAATTGGTTTTGCTTGGAAAAGCTGGAAATGTCAGGGAAATGGGCACCGTCATCCAAAGGATTCAGAGGTTTGCTGCACTTGGAGACAAGCATCTGAGAGTGACTTATGGGGTGTGATGACGCTGCAGTTCTCACAGCAGCAATTCCACATCTCAGGGACTGGGATCATCCATTAGAGATTAAGGAACATAAACAGCTCCGCTGCCGCTTGCAAGCTGCCCTCCGCAAACACGGCCACTGTCTTCACCTGCATTTCTCCTTGCTTCCAGAACCTCCACTGCACTCCGCGTGCAGGTGGCTCTGAGCTTTCCACCTACTCTCCCTGGAGGGCAGAGTCCGCTGTCTTGGACAACAGAGCCCAGTAGATCACAGATACTTAGCAAAGCCTGAAGACCATTTTGGTGCACCGGGCTGGTGTCAGAACCAGAAGTGGAAAGGAAATGCCTTCCTGAGGCACATCCCCTCTGACTCACCGCTCTAATTCATCCTCCTAACCTCCATTTTTCAGGCATTACTCTTCACACCCTCACCAGACAAAGCAATAACACAACAGAACCAGAAAACCTTCACTGGCTCCAAGCCATCTACAGAACAACCCCCGCTTCTTCAGCATGGGCTGCCAGGCCCACAGGAGCCTGGCCCACGGCCATCCTTCCACGCCCCCAAGCTTCCCAAGGCTGTCAGGCCTCATGGTCCCTGGGCTCCCCATGGGGGCACCCTCCTGACCCTAGAGCTTGGCATCCCTAGAAAGCCCAGCCCTACCCCTAAAAGCCCCTCCCTGGCACCTATAGGTTGTTACCAGGCCCCTCTCCTGGAACTCATTCTTTGAGTGTATTTTGAGTGCTGAGTATTTTACATATCCTATCTCAACCCGCACAAAATACTGTCTACTGAGGCCCAGAGAAGTGAAGTCACAAAGGTTACAGAACATACGAGTTGCAAAGCCAGGATTCGATCACAGTTATGTTCCCCTCCCCAGCCTGGCTCTGTACAGCACGTCCTACAGGGCCACTGTCCCTTTATTCATTTTTGTTTATGTTTATCATCTAGTTTTTCTGTGGCCCATGCTTGTTTATTACTCGCATAATTAAAAATAAGACGAAGACGCTCACACATCGCAAGCTGAGAGTCCCCCTTTACAGGTCCAGCCTATAACATCCGAAATGAACAAAGTCTGCAGCAACACGGAAAGGATCAGGTACCCCCTGAGTGTGCAGAAATGGGATATTGTCAAGTATGTTCTGATAGAGCCAGACACTGGGGCCTTATGATATTACATAACAAGTCAAAACCATGACTTCAAAGAATTACAAATGGCAAATGTGACAGGAAAATCTCAAACGACGCATGGTACTGCCTGAGCTGTGTAAGTGGCCTAAAAAACTAGACATACGTGAGCACACATGTGTAAAAGGCGTGTCTCCCAGCCCCACCCCCGAACCCCCGAATAACAGTCCTGGGTTAGATTTCTCAGCATCCCAGAAATCTAGCACAAATCCTTGCCAAATCCCATGCCGCCCTCAGCCCTTCACCTAAAAGTCAAATGCTGCATGCCAAGCTCACGTCCCTGCGACGAGGCACTGCTGTGCAGGACTATACTGCTGCAGGCCTAGTGGCAACAGGATCCAGAACCCCGTGTCCACAGCCCGTCTCGGCACCAGGCCAGCAGGGTAACTTGCAGAGGGAGTATCTGTAAAAGGATGGATGGCAACTGCCCTGGGCAGAGACACTGACCAATAAAGCCCATATTCTACCCCCCTTTTACGTGCCAATGTTGTCCCTGCCCTCACCGTCCTGCAAGATCTGTGCAGGGGAAAGCCAGAGGCCAGGGCAGTTGAAAGAAGAGGGAACACCCTGGGCTCAAGGCCCAGCCTCATTGACCACACTTTTATTTCACTTAGGACCAGCAGCTGGGGATTCGGGGCATGAAATGGCACTGGCTGGGGCCAGCATTTGAGATTGACTGGGCCTGGTGGGATGTAGACAGTGTGGCATTTTACTTCGGAACCCCATTCCTACGACAGCTTGAGGCCAGTGCCCTGCACTCATGAACTCTACAATATGCCAGGTCCTGTGGTTGCTTCTGAAATACCCCGACTGGGAACCAATGTGCCAAAGAGGGCCGCTCTGCACTGTGAACACCCTTGTTGAAATCCACAGCAGAGGGCTTGCTAATCAGCTCCCTGGCAAAATGAGTGGTGTGCAGAGTGAGTCAGGAGGACGGCACAGGCTGCAGCCCCCTTGGATGAAGAGACAGAGAATCTGGCCGGCCCACAGCCCACCCAGCTGCAGCCCTGGTGACCTGGACGCTGTTGGTTTGCATCCTCCACCTCCAAGGACCCAGCTGCTGCATCTGCTATTAGCTCGACCCGTCCTGCCCATCCTAACACCTCTGGGCCCTGCTCAGGGTGCATCTGCCAGAGGGCAGCATTGGGACTTCCTCTGAGCTACAAGAACAGGTTGGACCTGCCGCCTAAAATCGCCTGTAGGGATTTGGCAAACCCTGCTCTAGGATTTCCTTTTGTTGTCATAGACCACCAGTCCCAAGGCTGTCAGGGGGACACACAGCCTCACCCACCTCCAGTCGCTAGAGACCACCAATATTTACCAAAGTAACCAGATGTTTGCTGAGCGGCTGAGCTGAGATTAGATTAGCTGAGAACAGTTTGCCACCCTGCCCCTCCCTGAGTACCTCCATCCAGGTAGAACTAGTAGTTCTAAAACTGCAGGATTGCAAAGACATTTGGAGTCATTAAGACCTTGTGTCCTGACTTTAATGGAGTGGAAACAAAAACAAACCAGCCCCGGCAAAGGATAACAGTTTCTCTGTCTTTCAAGGCCAAGTTCTGACCACCTGAAGGTCTTGAGACACTTGGGCTACTGCCTGGAGCCTTATGGGTGAAAACTGCTCCCAGGTCACAGGGTCCCCTGAGCCTCAAATGTGGGACGGGGCCCCAGAGCCCTCTGTCCAAAGAAGAGCCATGTGTACTGAGTGTGCACACAGCTCCTGGGGTGGCTGACTTGGGTTCAGAGCATGTCACCTGCCCAATCAGGGACACACCTGTACCCAATAAGCCAGCAGGTCTATAAATGCTAAGTCATATGTGACCAATCAGTTTAAGTGATGTGCCCAAGGTTACATGGCTGTGTCCTTAGAGGGCCAAGGCTAAGACCAGGTGCTCCTGATTTTATGCCAGCACCTGATAAGGAAGAGATAGGCCTATCCACTGGGAAACCAGCTGAGACTTTGTCCCGTGACCCCACAATGACTTGTCTAACTCCAGTCTGAACAAGCCCGATGTGTGCAGGGAGCAGAAGTGAGAGGAGGAAGGACTCGCCGTCCATGCTGGCAGCTGGAACCTTTTTCTAAAAAATGGTGCATGCCAAAAGGAGTGCTGATGAGCTTAGCGTAAATTCAACAGGGACAGGCTTAAGCAGCTGTCAGAGCTTCACTCCTTCCAAGGACTTCTCTGACCTCGCTCCTACCCCCATCACAATGACTCCCCCACACCCACTGCCGTGGGCTCCTTTGACTTCCATCATTTTGATGCTTGGGGCCTGGCCCCTGTGGCTCCTGCAGGGCACACTCTACTCAGAACACCACTTCGTGGCCCGGCCCCTGTGGCTCCTGCAGGAGACACTCTACTCGGAACACCGCCTCTGTGGTCTCCAACTTCGCATCTCCCACAGGGTCAACAGCCAGTCAAGAGAAGAGCTCCTCAGACCTGATAAGCAGCAGCCACTGTCTGGAGACAAGCACCACCTTCAACAGAAAGCACTTGGCACTTGGGAAGCCCCATTTTCTTTCTTCTTCCATTTTTTTTTTTTTTTTTCCTGAGACGGAGTCTCACTCTGTCACCCAGGCTGGAGTGCAGTGGCTGCAGTGGTGCCATCTTGGCTCACTGCAACCTCCACCTCCCAGGTTCACACCATTCTCCCGCCTCGGCTTCCCGAGTAACTGGGACCACAGGCACCCGCCACCACGCCCGGCTAATTTTTTGTATTTTTTGTAGAGATGGGGTTTCACCATGTTAGCCAGGATGGTCTCGATCTTCTGACTTCGTGATCCACCCACCTCGGCCTCCCAAAGTGCTGGGATTACAGGCATGAGCCACCGCGCCTGGCCTCCTCTTCCATTTTTTAAACAACAATAAGCCGGGCTTCTCTCCTAACCCTGAGGCCCACCCTGCCCTAACAGCTCTCAGTGACCTATCACCACTCCCACTCTGTCTCTAGGCACCCCCTCTCCAGGTCAATGGATATTTTGAGGAACCCCCCCCAAGCCAGGTACCTGCCTCATGCTGCATTGCTAGGACCCAAGAAAAGTGGAAGAGCCTCCAACCTCAAGGACCTCAGTCCTGGCCAGAAGGAAAGCTGTGGAGACAGGGAACAAGCAGGCTGAGAGTCCACACAGCATCATGTGTGGCACGGACAGCAGCCACCACCATAGAAGTTTCCAGAAGGAAGGGGCTACTTTGGAAGAAAGTCTTAAAAAAGAACTTCATGAAAGGAGTAGGACTGAGGCTAAGATAAGCAAGATCAAGTAAAAATCAGAGGCACTGAAGGGTCCTTGCATTTTGTAAGGCCCTAGAGCATCCTCCTCCTTTGTTCCCTAGACACACTGCCAAGGCTCTGGAAAGCTCTAGAAGGTTCTGGAAGGCTCATGGCAACTCGATATTTCTTTTAAGCTGGGAACCAGGAATGGGCCCAGGCTTGGCACTGGCAGAAGGCCGACAGGCTGTAGCACAAGCCCGGCTAGTCTCAGGCAGGTGCTCCGAGGCTGAACGTCTGTGACCTAAAACAGCTTCAATGGCACTGCTGAGCAGAAGGCCCCGGGCTGCCCAGGTGGTAGAAGGCCAAGCTGTCGTTTAGCATGCACAAGGCTCCCAGTTTAATTGAAATCAACAGAAACCACACTGGTGCACAAAACCAATTTTTTTCCACAAATTGCCCTCTATAACGATGCCCGAGAAGTCCTCTCTAAGACACATTGGATTCCTTGTCCCGAGCATGCCACGAAGGAGAAAATGCCTCCACTCGCCCTTTGAAGTGGATGCTCTTTCTCTACAGGTTCAAATTCCAGCTTTGCTTTACCAGTGCTGGGACCTTGGCTAAGTTATTTAGCCTCTCTATGCCTCAGTTTCCCCACCTGTAAAGTGGGGTTAATAATTATGCCCACCCCACAGTTACTGAGGATTAAATCCGTATGTATGCACATGCACACACATACACACACGCACACATGTGCACATCCGTATGCTGAGTTTTACGGAGGCAAACAGGGCCTGGGAGCTGCTGGGAGCCAAGGATCTGGGAGACACCCCAGTGCATTCCAGTGCCGTGTGACTCAGGTGTCAGAGAAGCCCATTTAAGGAACTCACCCATGACAACTGCCACTGGGGAGAGATACAGAGACTCTGAACCTTAAGGCAAGGTAGGAAACGGCAGAAAGTAAATAATAGAATGTTCCAGAAACAGACACCTGTAGCCCCCCCGGGGTGGGATGATGTTCTGGCCAGGACTGGGGCCAGAGCGCAGCTGCCACCACCCCAGGAAGCCTCAAGCCCAGGAATGAGGTGGCGTCAGGAGGGCAGCAGGCCAGGGTGAAGGCCGGGGGTGACTTTACTGTCCCCAAGGCCTGCTTTAATCAACTGACTGAGCACCACGTACCCAGCGCTGCCTGGGTGAAGGCGCTGTGGGAGTGAAAAGGAGCAAAAGGCAGCTGCGGCCCTGAGGAGGCGCTGAGCCAGTCTCCAGACAAGGCTCCGAGCACACGGGCGGCCCAGGTGCAGGGGCTCCCTTGGGGCTGGGCTGCACAGCTGAGACTGTGAAAAGCTGAGGGCCAGGGGGCGAGGGGAAGGCTGAGAGGAAGGGTGAGCCAGCCCCGCTGCCCAGGCTTGGGCACCTGGGGCAGCTGGCCTGTGAGATGGTGCTGCTTCCGGTGGTGGAAGATGGACAGCATCTTCCCAAGCTCCGACAGACACGCTCAGTGCAACAGCCTTGGCTGTGTGGGGTCAGGGTCAGGGGCGTAGACCCATGTGGATGCCACCTGCACCCTGGGTCAGGTGACAGGGACCCGCCTCCACACCCCCACGTCTCACTCCTCCCTTCCCCACAAAAGGCTACTGAGGAATGGGTGCCCAATGAGTCCACAACACAGAATGTTCAGCCCTGATTCAAAACTGAAACAAACAAGAAAACAACCTCCAGCAACTAACTAATCAGCTTGGGGAAGCTGAGTGGCCGCCAAGCCCGGCTCTATCACTTGAAAATCTAGGGCTCCTAGAATTCCTCCCAGCGACCTGGTTTTCAGACCCCACCCTATCCCACCCCACCCCACAGTGGAAAACTCAAGCTCAGCTGCAGAACCTGCTCCCTGACCCCTGGCTTGTCACAGCAGCACGGGCCAGGCCGCAGCCGGACTCTGCCAGGCGTGGCCCCCCTCCCCACAGCCGCCTGGGGACTCTCTGTGAAACTCAGGAAGAACAGGAAAAATGTGTATCCAGTTTTGTTGGCTACAGGGATTTTGTATCAACATTTTTTTTTTCAAAACTTGAATAAACACTAAAACTTAAGCTGAAACTTCTTAAACGTTTTAATGATTTTAAAAGAAACATCTCAGAATGCATTGTGCTCTGCTGTCACGGGTTAAAGTGCTTGCACCCGCAAAAAAGACATTGGAGTCTTCACCCCCAGAAGCTCAGAATGTGACCTTATTTGGAAATAGGGGCTGTTGAATTTGGCCCCATTTGTGAGTGGTCACATGGGCCAGACACCGTGGTGGGTGCAGACCCCTCTCCCAAGTCAGTCCAGGGACAAGAAAGTAGACCCCAAGGAGATGGAACCTCGCTCACCCTCTGCCTAACCAGCCCTGGCCTACTGGGCCATCTGGGGGCCTCATCTCTGATTAAAACGTCAAACTCCACATCAGAGGCTAGGGAGGGAGGTGGGAAGAGATGACACCCTCCATCTGTTTCTGGAGCCTTCCATAGCCTGATCCTATGATCCTTTACGAGGGCTGTGCCCAGGGACGTGGGGCCCAGAGTCATTCCTGGTGGATGGGGGCTGGAAAGGTGGTAAAGTCCACACCTGGCTAAATAATTCATCTACCTAGAGAGAACATTAGAATCTCTGGAGCGTTTTCAAAAACTAGATCCCAATTAAGAACTACTGAGTCAAAATGTCTGGGGCTGAGAACTGGGTGATTGAAATATTCTGCTAAGTAAGAACCACTGATAGCACCCACCCACCTCGCTGTAAAGATGGGGAAACAGGCACAGAGGGAAAATGGCACGTGGGAGGCCCCCAGTTATTCTTGGTATAACTTATGGAGGCAGAACCCAAGGAGCCTCTGAGAAGGGAACTGTGAAGTCAGAAATCTGAGCTTTTCCTTTAAGAGGGAATCAGCTTTTGATTTCAAGTAAACCGGGAAGCAATCCCTTGGACTTCGGGGACTCAAGCGCATGCCGTAAACTGCCCTTGGTCCGGAATATTCATAATATTCTATGACTTGGAAAGCTTCTTAGCTAGAAGCTTCGTAACTGGTTCAGGTCAAAGATCCCGATTCAGCCTGCGTTTTGCTCCCCTTGGCTTTTCCCCACTTCCTGTCATCCTGCCTGGTTCCAGACATCCCCATTCTAAGAAGATACACAAGTGATTGGATTATGCTGCTTGTATTAACATCAAGGTTGGTGGAAGGTAGTGCAGATAGTTGCTGGAACTCCTAAGCCATGGTGAATGGTATCGACTGATCTTTTACATCATGATGAGACTGTAATGAGATCTTAGTAGCCTCTGTGTGGAGCCCCTCCCTCTAGGAGGGTTATTAACCCCCACTACCCCCATCACACTTGGCCGTGTGCCTTGCGTTTCCCAGAAGTGATGTGTGCCACTTCCCAGTGGAAGCTTTTGGAGCTGTCCCGTGTCTGACACCTCTCCTCTGTCCCTCTCACAGCAAGGACCCAGACAGGAACCGCTCCTTCAGCCTGGGTTCCCAAAATTAACAGGACACAAAGCAGAGCCACAGCTGTTGGCAATGCATGTACAGCAGTAGCGAGAAATGCACTTCAGTCCCGGCTTGCTGCTGAGGATGTGGGGCCACTCACTACCCTAGAGGAACTCAGCCGACACTCATGCGTGATCTTTCTCCCACCTCCTTTTCTCTCCTTCTTCTGAGTCTATTCCCTAATCCTAAATAAACTCAGTGTAACTTACAGCGCTTAAGAAGGTCATCTAGGCGGGGCGTGGTGGCTCATGCCTGTAATCCCAGTACTTCGGGAGGCTGAGGCGGGTGGATCACTTGAGGTCAGGAGTCCAAGACCAGCCTGGCCAACATGGTGAAACCCCGTCTCTACTAAAAATACAAAAAAATTAGCCGGGTGTGGTGGCATATACTTGTAATCTCAGCTACTCAGGAGGCTGAGGCAGGAGAATGACTTGAATCCAGGAGGTGGAGGTTGCAGTGAGCCAAGATTGTGCCACTGCCACTCCAACCCAGGTGACAGAGCCAGACTCTGTCTCAAAAAACACAGAAGGTCATCTACTTGGCTTCTTTGCCCTGGCATTGCTATTTGAATCAAATTCGAATTAGGGCCTTTGAGAGTGAAGTCCTAAATCCAAATAGGACGTGATGCTTTGTTTTCCTTCATCAAATTCACTTTATATTATTCTCTGATTATAAAGACTTCAAGTATATGATTCGTACCCTCAACGATACCTTAAAATAATGTGAGGATGGCAGTCTTTTTGTATAATAAATACTCCCGACCCTGACACAGAGCCAGACACCAAACGCGTGCTTCCTCTGGCCCAGATTTAACACGCACTGGCCGCTCCCCGTGCACCGGGCACCCTAGGTGACAGGGGTACCAGATGAAGCACAGGGTCTCCGCCCTCCAGGTAACTCCCAGCACAGTGGGAAGAATACATTTGAAGTCTGTTTTTTCCCCTTTCATGTTAGAACAGAGAACTTCCTGCCCTGTTTGTCTCTGGGACGCTCCTCAGGCCCACGTCTCCTTTCATGTCCCACCCCCTGAGCTGGGCGTTTGTTCAGCAAGCCCTTTCCTGAGCACAAATGTCCAGCATTACAGACACCAGAGCATAAAGCTGTGTGGCTCAGAGCCAGGTCAAGCTTCCCACCCCAGCCTAAGGCTCCTTCACTCCCTTTCCTGGCCCCAGATGCCTCCAAACAAACATCAGCAAGCAAGCAGCCAGTAGGTCCTTGGCCAGAGTCAGGATGACCAACTAGTCTCGGTTTGCCCAGGACCGTGGGAGTTTAAAACAGGAAGTCCCACATCCGAAGAAGCCCCTCCATCCCAGAGAACTGGAGCAGCTCACCCTAACAGGTAGAGTACCTTTCCCCCAGTTGGTGTGCACAGCGGTGCACCTACCACCGCCCTGCCCTAAACACCCCACCCATCCATTCCTTCTTTCTCTGTCTCTCCTGACTTCCAGTTCCACGTTTTTTTTTTTTTTGACTGAGTCTTGCTCTGTCACCCAGGCTGGAGTGCAGTGGTGTGATCTGCGCTCACTGCAAGCTCCACCTCCTAGGTTCAAGTAATTCTCCCACCTCAGCCTCCCGAGTAGCTGGGATTACAGGCACTGACCACCAGGCCCGGCTAATTTTTTTGTATTTTTAGTAGAGACAGGGTTTCACCATGTTGGCCAGGCTGGTCTCGAACTCCTGACCTTAGGTGATCCACCCGCCTTGGCCTCCAAAGTGCTGGGATTACAGATGTGAGCCACCGCGCCTGGCTCAGTTCCATTAATTTCACCCATTTCCTCTTTCCATTTCCAGCTCTTCATAAGGAGGAAATTCCCTCTCACCTTCCCTTCCTCTCTCTTTCCTTTATGAGGTGAAAATGTACCCTAATCATTAATAAGAAAAGAGCTAGGGATTTGTATGCTATCAAGGAAAAGTAATGACTATAAGTGAAAATAAATGTTCTAACGGGAGATTAAACAAATATTAGAGGTGACACATCCTCAAATATTCAGAACCCTCTTCCAACATTCTCTATTTTTTTCTTCCACTGATCAAACTTGTTTTTCACAAAACACCACTTTTGAGTTAAATAAAACACCATTGCAATTCCATTTTCTCTCCTGCTTCCTAATTGCTCTATTCACTTATTTATCCACCCAACAGAATGTGTTTCTGTGTTGCACACACACATCACAGCAGAGGCTGTGGTCAGGAAAGGCTGTATTGAAAAAAAAAGGCCACCTTTCCATAGGCCAATGGAAATCAGGTTTGGAAAAAATTCAACATGGAAGGCTGGAACCAGAGAACACAGCTGTGTAGGAGGGAACACTACAGCTAAGTCATATATTTGGGTCCAGACTTCCTGCAGACCACTGGCTCTCAACCCTTGGATGCACACGGAAATCACCCCTGGAGTTCAAAACAACCACCACAAAAACTCCAGTGCCTGGTCTTGGAGTTTCTCATTTAATCCATCTGGGGTCCAGTGGGAACTGGGATTTTTATTTATTTTTATTTATTTATTCATTCCTTTATTTTTGAGACAGGGTCTCACTCTGTCACCCAGGCTGGAGTGCAGTGGTGCGATCTCAGCTCACTGCAACCTCTGCCTCCCAGGCTCAAGTGATTCTCCTGCCTCAGCCTCCCGAGTAGCCAGGATTACAGGTGCCTGCCACCACACCCAGCTAATTTTTGTATTTTTAGTAGAGGCGGGGTTTCACCATGTTGGCCAGGCTGGTCTCAAACTCCTGACCTCAAGGGATCCGCCCACCTCGGCATCCCAAAATGCTGAGATTACAGGCGTGGGCCACTGCACCCAGCTGGAACTGGGGTTTGTTAAATGCCCCTCAGGTGATTCTAACGTGCAGCCAAAATAGGTAGGTAGACCTAGAGAAAGGAAAACACAATGGGTTGCAGGATGTTTATTTTACATAAAGAGAAAATATGCTTTTTACCAGGAAAAGGTCCTGGGTAGAGGCACAGCTTTTCCAAACACATATTCCAGTAAGAATTTCTTGAGGTGGCCTTAGGTAAAAACAAACAAACAAACAAAAAACTGCCTTGCTATAGCCTGTCGTGGCATGACTTCCAATGCCAGAGCCTCTGTACCTCCAAGGACAGCCCCAGGAGGACCATGTGGCCTCCGTCTTGGTGCTGTTCTTCCTGAGATTGTAACAATGCATGCGGGGGCTTCCCTGGGTTCCAGCTTCGCAGCAGATGCCATGGGTTCCCCATCACGATGCTTTCTTTCCCTTTCCACCCAGTCCAGGAAAACTCCCAGGGTGATTACTCAGGTCAACGTGAGGCTGGGGTGTGAGCTCCCCTTGGAACAAAGGAGGAGTCCCAAGTGGATACAGGTGTGCCGGGTCACCCATTCACTCAGCAAGCACATAGCAAACACCTGCTACCCAGGGCAGCCCCGACCCCAGGCTGGCCCTGGAATGAGTGCAGCTCCTTGTCCAGGGGTCTCCACGCTTTTATGAGGAAGAGCTACCTCTCCTTCCCACAGAGCCTGGAGATGGGTCCCTGGACAGAGTGGCATTCTGGGGGTTTTGAGAGAGTCCTGTGATGTATATCAAATCCTAGCCCACTAAGGGGTGAGGGCAGGACTCTCCCCGAATTCAGGTCGATGTTGTATTCATCTCTGCACAGTTCCTGACAGTGCATGCTCAGCAAATATTTGTTGAAAGAGAGAATGAATAGTTTAATGCATGAAGAAAAAGAATGACCCTAAAAGCCATCTCACAGAGGTGACACTGCTATAAAGGCTAGCAAGGCAAACTTAGGAGAGAAAGGAAGGAATTTTCATAGTCTTAGAAGCCTACAAACTGACCGTGGCCTTGCCTCATCTCTTCTTCCCTTCTTTTAAGGGCCTTTGACTCACCACGATATCAATATAAAACTGCCAATACTTGGGCCTGGCATGGTGGCTCATGCCTGTAACTCTCAGCACTTTGGGAGGCCAAGGCAGGAGGATTGCTTGAGCTTAGGAGTTTGAGACCAGCCTGGACAACACAGAGAGACCCTGTCTTTACAAAAAAAAAACCTTAAGTCAGTGGAGCATGGTGGCTACCCAGGAGGCTGAGGTGGAAGGATCACTTAAGCTCAGGAGTTTGAGGCTGCAGTGAGCTATATTCACACCAATGTACTCCAGATGGGGCAACAAAGAAAGACCTTGTCTCTAAAAACCAAAACAGAATAATAAGAAATAATAGCTGATACTTGTGTTTATTTGATGTGTTCTCAATGTGTTAGAAGGATTCTTAAATGGGATACCGAAAGCACAGGTAACAAAAGAAAAAACAAAAGCAACCGGACCTCATCAAAATAAAAACTTTTACTTTTCAAAGCATATCATCAAGAAGATGAAAGGACAACCCCAAGAATGGGAGAAAATATTTTCAAATCATATATCTGATAGGGACTTGTATTCACAATACATAAAGAACCGTTCAACTCAACAGTAAAAAGACAACCCGATTTAAAAACAGGAAAAGCATCTGAAAGTCATTTCTCCAAGAAAGATTCACAAATGACTCATACGTATATGAAGATAAGCTCAACATTAGTTATCAGGGAAATGAACACCAAAGCCACAATGAGAAACCAGTTCACACCCACTAGGACAGCTAGAACATAAGAGAGACAATTACAAGTGTTGACAAGGATACCAAGAAATTGCAGTCCTCATAATCCTGGGAATTGCTGGTGGGAATGTAAAACGGTGCTGCCAGTTTGGAAAACTGCCTGGCAGTGCCTCAAAAGTTAAACATAAAGCCACGATACGACCCAGCAACTCCACTCCTAGGTATATTCTCAAGAGAAACAAAAACATATTTCCTTACAGAAATTTGTACACAAATGTTTATAGCAGCATTATTCATAACAGCCAAAAGGTGGAAACAACCCAGATTTCCTTTAACTGATGAACACAACATGGCATATTCATACAATGGAATATTATCCAGCCCATAAAAAGGACTGATACATGGTACAACATGGATGAACCTTAAAAACATTTCGTTATGTGAAATAAGTCATAAAAGACTGAATATCATGTAATTCCTTCCTGGGGACACTGCAGGTGGGGAGGGCATGAGAGGACAGGGTTGACGGGAGGAAGCCAGGCAGGAGAGTCCTGGAGGGGGACGGTGGCCCCATGCACAGCCTGTGCAGCTCCCAGAGTTCCTGGGGAGACCCAGGCGCAGACACCCCCCGTGAGGCCATCTGACAATGAGCCTGCCTCCATTGGTCATTAGTGATGTCAGCTGGTGAGGGGCCTGGACAGAACCACGCTGAGTTACAGAATCCAAGGTTATTGAGGATTTCATTCTAGACGGAGAAATCGAACGGAATGCCTTCTGTTCAAATGTTGAAGACTGTTCCACCTGGTTTTTTTTTAACCATGCTCACGAGGGGACACTTGAGGTCGCTGATAGAAGTTCAGCAGTTTGCCATTCGCCATTCTCAGGCTTAAAACCCTGTACCCGGCCCAGGCTGAGAGGACCCCATCTGTCCACAGGCTGACCGGGAGCCACCATTCCCGCCACCTGCACGGGCCAGAGCCATGTTCCGCCACCCGCACTGTGCTGTGTGGGCCACGGAAAGGCCAAGTGACCCAGGGTGCACCTCTCTCCTCTCCAGGGCGCCCTGAGGTGCAGGGAGAAGGCCGAAAAGAGGGAGGCCAAGGAGAGAAGTGAGCCGAGCCCTGAGTCTAAGCAGGCTGCACCTGGCATCCGTCAGCATCTCACTCAACTTTGAGGTAACACACGGAGCTGGAAGGACCGGGGGACGGAAACTCTGAGCCCTGAAAGGCCCCTACAATGTCATCTGAGAAGATCTTTCAGAGAAGCTTCCAGAAATCTGGGCCTTCCCAGCCCTCCCTCGATGGGACTCATCAGGGGCAGCACAGAGCCCCGGGGTGGAGAGGAAGAGGAACCAGGGCCTGGCCTGAGGCCTCCTGCGGGATGGTGCGCAGCTGGGGCTGTTCTGGAACACTCCCTCTGGCCGAACTTCCCTCTTTTATGCTTCTTAGGAATGGGGGGCAGGGTGGTTGTGATGAGAGGGAGGAGCGTGGTCCCTTCTTCCACTATTTATTCTACACGTGTTGTGCTCTCTCACCTGGAGTGACTTGGAGTCATCCAGTGTCACTAAAAATCCTTTCTTTTAGGTGAAGGAGTTTCCCTCACTTAATTCTCCCAAGAGGTGGTCCATTAAAGTGGTTTCTGGTCATCACACCTTAGAGTTAATGACTATGGTCAGTGGAGTTCTGGGCCGATCCTTATAGCAGGTTTAGGCAAACACGTGCCCTCGTTTCACTGATGTGGCAGGAAAATGTGTTGTGATATTCATTTGTATTTTGCCCCCCTGCATGCCCTGCCCCTCCTCCAAGCTGGTCTCGGGTCCTGGCCTTGCCCCCTGGAGGGAGTTCTGTGTGCCCAGCAGGTGCTGTGTCACTGGCCTGCTTGCACCAAGGTTGGCAGGATCAGAGGCCGCTAGGGAGGTGAGGGAGTGGGGAGCAGAGGACACTTCCCCAGAACCGAGACGGGAGAGAGGGGCCAGATCTCAGAGCGGGCTGGCTGCTGCATCCACCAGAACAAACTCACACACTGGGGCCTCCACTCGGCAAAGAATCTCAAACTCAGGCCTGGCTGCCGCCGGAAACCTCCAAGATGGAGGAATCTCAGGAGTCTGGACTAGAAGAGTACAGGGGCCACCAGATGGCTGGAACCCAGACTCTTCTGAGGCCTGGGGGAAGGGGAGGAAGGTCCCTCTCAGAATGCTTGGAAGTGAATTTCCCCTCAACCCAATAAGGTGGACGTTAGTGACCGATTAGGGGAAGGAAGAGGAAGGGAATAAATCTGACACTCCTTTCCCCACTGAGTTTGTGGACACCAGTCCACACCAAGGAGACCTGCTTCTTGGGGGCGAAGCAGAAGCTCTGACTTCTCGACGGTGTTCACAGTACCTTCCCAGGCAGCCAGCAGACCCTCCACAGACACCTGCCCACTGTGGGCGGCTTGGAGCAGGGGCTGTCAGAGGTTAGGTCTGTGAGAAAGGGAGGAGGGTCAGGATGGCTGAAGACGCCCTCAGAGGAAGGAGCCTAGGGGTGCTCCACCCTTCCCTTGGGGCTGGTCCGCAGGGCACTGACACATCTCTGGGGGGCTCCCAGCACAGCCCACCCTGGGTCCCTTCCACAGCGTGAGCCCCCCGTGCCTGCAAGGGTACGCAGAAATCTCGTCCACTCCTGAAGGGCCCGCTCTCAGGTGCTACCTGGGACTGAGCGGACAAAACCTCAGAGCCCATCTCTGAGGCCAGTCCTTAGACCTTCCCTCCCTCGTCTCTAGATAATAAATGGGCAGCCTCCCAGAGACCCCTATCCCAGGCGAGCAGTTAGGACGGTGGCCGTTTCCAGGGAGGCCCCATGCCCTGACCCCACATTGCAGGACCCGCTCCGGACTAGCCTGGTATTTCTCCCAGGACACCCACGCCGTCTCCTGAAAAGTGGGGGGCATCTTGGAGGAGGTGGGCAGATCAGGTGTCTGAGGTCACTGGCACTCACTCGTTTATGGCACATCAGCCCTGGAAGATTCAGGAACAGAAAGACAGAGTGTCCGTCACGAAGCTGGCATTCCAGTGGAGAGGCGCGTGTCAAAATAAAAAGCTAATTTCAATCAGGTGTGATCAGTGCAACAGAGAGCATGTGAGTCTTTTGATTAGATGGTCAGGGAGGGCCTCACGGAGATCTGTGGGGTGGACCTGAAAAGGGGAATTGACCACTTGGAAGCTGGGACAGAGCACCCCGGGCAAGAGGGTAGTCAGTGCAGAGGCCCTGAGGCACGGCTTGGGAGTGTGCAGCGAGAAGGGTTCTCATCCCAGGGGCAGGACAGGTGTGACGAATGATGCTCAAAGGCTGTTTCAGCTGCTGAGGGGAGGCGGGCCTGGAGAGGAGAGGGTGGAAGCAGCAGGGAAGGCCCTGGGAAGTCTGCAGGGATGGTGCGGGTGAGAGCCCTGTGGCTGCTGCCCTCACCTGTGCCCTGCTGTGGAGAGGGGAGCCACAGCAGGGTGGCGGGAGTGTCTGTCTCAGCTCCTAAGCTGATGGACGCTCCAGAAACCCCTCTGGTCCCCACCCCGCTCCGCCCCCAGCACCAGCCAAGGTCCTTCTAACTCTTGTGGGCTTTTCAGTTGTTGCGGGGCTGGGGGATAGTTTAGAGAAATAACACTTCCCCTGTGATTGACACATTCAGAAAGGGGCAAAGGGGAGGTTGGCACGAGGCAAGCCCAGAATCCAGCTGGCATAAAAATAAGTCCTTAATGAGGAAAAGGTTCACAGCCTCCCTGCTGTGCCTTCCCCAGATGGCGGGGGGTGCGTTCTGTGGGGTGCCAGTGCACTGGCGCGCAAGCACACGGCCCCTGCTGGGAGCCTGAGGCCACAGCCAGCGTTTCCACCTACCGTCCATCTCTCCTTCCTCCAGGAGAAGGCCTCGCCCACGGCGGGGGCCAGGCAGCGATAAGAGAATAGAAAATCTACTTAAAAAGTTACCTTTGCCAAATACTCACCTTACTGCCAGTTTCTGGAGGAAAAAAAAAAACAGAGAGAGAAAATGGCAGCAGGTGGATCATTCCCCGACAGCAGTTAAATGCACCTTGGAAAGAGCAATGTTTCTGCCCAGCAGCCCCCAACAGGGCTGACCCTGAAAACTTAAGGTCAAATTCAAACAAGGTGTCAGCTCAAGTCACAGAATCTCATGATCATGATTTGTCTTAAACTGACTCCCACTTCTAGGACAATGAGAAAGCACACCCAAGATGACCTGAGCCACAATTTTTGGTAAATTAAGTCCTGTAACCAGGTACAGGTGATTCCCGTTATTCCAGGCGGTTCTGCTCCACAAAGTCGTTGGGCACACTGAGTTAGCAAATGCTGAGCCATTGTTTTCAGGGGAGGTGCACGGTTAGCTTCCTGGGAGCCTCTAGCCGCGTTTTTGTCAACCAGTCAGTACATCACCGTGTTTGATGTGTTTCTGTTTAAAAGAAAGGCATGGGCGTCCCTGTTTGCAGGCACAGCACACCCTCAGGTGAGAGTCTTCCGGGCTGAACATCCCATCTCGACATGGTGGGAGGAGAAGCACCAGCACTACCCTTACTTGCTGGAATGTGGACCATCTGGGGTCGGAAGGGACCCCGGAAAGCGTCTGATGAGGTGCAGAGAGGTTGAAGCTCCCAGCCCAGGAACAGCGTGGAGGGCTATGGCGCAGTGCGGCCCCTCTCCATCGCTGTGGGTGAGTCTCCTGGGAGGCTTCAAACAACAGAAATGCACCATCTCCCAGTTCCGGAGCCCGGAAGTCTGAGATCAAGATCTCGGCAGGACTGGGTCTCTTTGAGGCTGACAGGGAGAATCTGTCCAGGCCTCTCCCCCAGCTACGGGTGGCTGCCGGCCATCTTTGAGGTTTCCTGGCTTGTAGAAGCATCACCCCAATCTCCACCTTCATCCTCACCGGAGGTTTCCCTGGGCACGTGTGTGCAGAATCCCCCTCACACGCGGACACCAATCATATGGAAATGGGCCAGCCTGCTCCAGTGTGGCCTCATCAAAACTCATCACATCGGAAACGACCCTGTTTCCAAATGAGGTCACATTCACAGGTACAGAGGGTTCGGATTTGGACACATCTTTTGGGAGACATATAATTCAACTCCGAACAGGGTGCCCTTAGAAAGGCTTTATGTTCGTTTGTTTTCAGGGTCAGGGTCTTGCTCTGTTTTCCAGGCTGGAGTGCCATGCTCCTGGCTCACTGCAGCCTCGACCTCCCGGGCTCCAGCGATCCTCCAGGTTTTTTTTGTTTTTTGTTTTTTGTAGAGATAGGTCTCCCTATGTTGCCCAGGCTGGTCTTGAATTCCTTGGCTCAAGTGATCCTCCCACCTCGGCCTTCCAAAGTGCTGGGATTACAGGCATTAACCACCACACTCGACGCCCTTAGAAAGTTTTTGAAAATTGCTCTTCTCTGTCTGCCTGCTTACCCTTCCGAGGCATCTAATAGCATCCTCCCTGGCCTAAGCCTGGGAGCCTTTCTAAAGGTGTAAGCTTGCCCTTAGGAACCACTCTCGTTGTGGTTTTAAGTTGTCATCACTTGCCAGATAAGGAGAGGTTGCTGTATGGACAGATACACAAGGAGACTGACCCAGGTCCTGTTGCAGGACAGAGCTGCCCAGCGCCCCAGCCCCACCCTGGGCTTCCATTGGTCTGGGCTGGACACCCTGGGGGCTCTCATGGGTGGCCTGGTGATGCCAGAAGGAAGGGCCCACTGGATGGCAGATTTCTGGCTGCTCACCATGATGAAAGTGCATCTGTCCCACAAAGGGCAGCCTTTCCATATTCAAGAGTGGGGTGCAGCTCAGGGAGGTATCCGAGGTGGGGACTGTGACGAGGCCGAGCCACAGGCATTGATTGCTCCATGGACCAGTGCATCTGTCTGAGCTCCCTGTGAATGCATCTAATTTAGGGGACTTGCAGGACCCAGTGCACATGCTAGGTCTAACTCACCCCGACATTTTTTGGTTTTAAACCAGTGAGATCTGGTTAAAATGAACATCCACGACCACTTCCCATATCCTGAGTTTTGTCTTCGGCTGTGTCTTTGGATCATTCCTTCCCCTATAGCATGATTTCTCTTTTATGTTGTGTCTGTCATCTCTTCCCCACGAACCTGAGAGACTCGGGGGAGCAGGGGCTGGGTCGGGACCCCCTTTCTGCCGCCCCCAGAAACCGCCCGAGACTGACTGCAGGCTGACACATCTGGAGCCACAGGCTGGATTCTCAAGAGGGGTGAGAGAATGGGGTGGTGGCTCCCCCAGGCCAGCTGGTCCAGGCAGCTCCCTGACCTCTGCAGTGATGCTCCTGCTCAAGCTGGGAGAACCAGGGTCAAATCCCTTCACTCAGTCACCAAAACAAGAAACAAAACAACGACGACGACAAAAGAAAAGGGAAGCCGGACCCATCGCTGGCTCCTCTGCCTCCAGGGGATCAGAACTTGGCCCCCTTCCCACTGTGAATCCCCTCCGACGGGGGTGGAGGCTGGAGCAGTCTCCAGGCTGTCCCAGCTGTGCCTCTGGCCTCCTGTCTGGGTGCAGCCCTGGCGGGGAGCAGGAGGGCGTGTAAGCGGGTCCTCCAGGGTCCTCAGGCCACAGCTCCTGGGCTGGAGAACCGTGAGGTAGGACCTAGCCCCTAGGGTCCCCTGCCCTCTCCTCCTGGCAGGTTCTCTGGCTTTAGGTAGTAAGGTCCTGTGACAAATTCACTTAGGACTAAGAAGCTGCTCAGAATATTCAGTTCTTAGATCGCCCACAACAGCAGAAACAGAACAGAGTGGGCACTCCAGACACAAAAGGGCCCGGCCCAGCCAGCTTGTGGGGACCCGCCAGGCACGGTCCCTGCCTGACTGCCAATGTTTATTGGAGTCTATTTGTTTAAATTCAGTTTGAACCCCGGTTACCTCCAGCTCAGCCCTGCCCTGGGCGCTGTGGGGAAAACAAAGCTACACCATGCCGTGCACGGCCGTCCTCACATCGCTGGAAGACATCACCATGCGTGAGCAGTGGGGAGACGGACCGGATCCCAGAAAGTGTGGCCTCCTGCCACTGCCACTCACAGCCAGGGCAGAGTGCCCTTCGGGGCTCCACAGCTCCCCCCCACCCCGACATTACAGGAGAAGGTGAGATCTGGTATTTTTCATTAAACAGATAAAGTTTATGTTCTTCAAATAGTATCAGAAATATTTTGAAATGGCCCTCAATTCCACATTGGGGTCAATTATGAGGGAGGGAAAGGGGGAAAGTGGGCAGGAAGATATAAAGGGGGAAGAAGAGGGAAAGAAAGAGGCAGTGCTGGTCTACAGGGATGGCGGCTGGGGGTGAACCCAGGCAACCCTCCCTCCATCCAACCCTCGGCGCTCCCAGGGAGTGCTTCACACAGACGTAGAGAAATGGTTGATATTGGTATAGTCATAGTCAATATAAACCTTAAATACCTTTTTAAAGATTAGAAGCTGAGCTGGGAAAGGGGCAATCAGGCAGCCGCAAGGGGGACTGCAGGGAGCAGGGGAGCGGCTTAGAGATTTCTGAATGCCACACATGAGGCGCTTTTCTCAGGGGCTCTTAAGCCCTAACACCGTTATAATTTCCCCCTTAAGATGCTAATGATCTATTAATCACTGTTTCTGGCTGACTTCCCTTTATACCAGCACCTTCAGAAGCTCCCCTACCGAGTGGGCCTGTCTTAGGGAGGAATTACTTCCCACAGCTAATCCAGAGTTCCCGCCCCCAGAACAAAACCCACAGCAGCTTCTCCTCGGGTAAAGCCGGGATCTGAGCAGACAGCCACTCCTGTGGGCAGTGCTGGCCAGACAGGACACTGGAGCAGGCCACACCTGGGCCTCGGAAACACGCACAGGACCCCGGAGGAGGCCACCCCTGGGCCTCGGGAACGCACACAGGACCCCGGAGGAGGCCATGCCTGGGCCTTAGGAACAGGCACCAGCAGAGGCAGGGCTGGAAAGGACAGGAGAGGCCGGGCCCACATTTAATCTCTGTTCCCTCTCCCTCCACAGTGGTGCCTTTATTTCTAGAAGCAACGAAGGAAACACAGTAGACTCAGAGCCAGAAGAGGAAGAGGAGGCCAGCTCCCACTGCCGCAACACTCAGCCGAGGTCAGCCGGGCCGTGGCGTTGTGTGACTCCATGAAGGGCCTGGTGTCCCTGGACTTGGACACCCTTGACCCTGCCAGGCTCGGCCCCACAGCCTTGCTCAGTCCCCTCAGCATCCTGGTCTCCAGCAGATGGGTATCCCGGACACATCTCACCTGACTTACTGGATACAAGACCACCAAGACAAGGGGCAGGCCGAGTGCAGTGGCTCACGTCTATAATCCCAGCACTTTGGGAGGCTGAAGCAAGAAGATTGCTTGAGCCCAGGAGTTGGAGATCACCCTGGGCAACATGGTAAAACCTGTCTCTACAAAAAACACAAAAATTAGCCAGGTGTGATGGTGCATGCCTGTGGTCTCAGCTACTCAGGAGGCTGAGGTGGGAGGATTGCTGGAGCCAGGGAAGTCGAGGCTGCAGTGAGCTGTGTTTGCTCCACTGCACTCCAGCTGGGGTGACAAAGCAAGACCCTGTTTCAAAAAAAAAAAAAAAAGAAAGCAAGTAAAGGCGGCCAGGCACAGTGGCTCACACCGCTAATCCCAACACTTTGGGCGGCTGAGACAGGCAGATCACTTGAGGTCAGGAGTTAGAAACCAGCCTGGCCAACATGGCGAAACCCCATCTCTACTAAAAATACACAAATTAGCTGGGTGTGTTGGCTCATGCCTGTAATCCCAGCTACTCAAGAGGCTTTCACAGAAGAACCGCTTGAACCCGGAAGGTAGAGGCTGTCGTTAGCAGAGATTGAGCCATTGCACTCCAGGCTGGGCAACAGAGTGAGACTCCAACTCAGAAAAAAAAAAAAAAGAAAAGAAAAGAAAAAAGGGGCAGCTTCCTCTGAAGCCAGCTCTGCAGAATGGCAGCTGCCCGACATCTCAGCTGGGCCATTTCCTGAACTGCTTGGCAGGAGCACATTGGGCTTTAACTGCCCCCAGCCCCACCCCAACCAGGGCTCGCTGCACCAGAAGCTACTTAGAAAACCAGTTCTTTTCTGTTAAGAATCAGGAAAGTCGTGATATTCTCAGACATCAGCCAACTGCAGACTGGCCTGCAGAAGGAAGGAAAGTAGAAGGAGGAAGCCAAGTGATTCTGGGGCCGGGCAGCGTGGCCAGGCACCGTGGTCGGAACTCTCGTGCTGGTTTGCAGCTCAGAAGCCGTCCGCAGCCCTTGCCGTGCAGCCCTAACCCTGACCTCTTTGGGCCTCAGTTTCCCCACCTGGAGAAGGATGATTGTCCATGAGTCTGTTATTTTTTCAATTGGCAACCTTGTACTCAATGCCTGTTTAGAATGAGAATAGTAGTGTCTACAGTTCCAACGCTTTCTCCACACCTTACTCATGTATTTAAATCCAGTCTGATGATTTACACAATGCTTCACCCACGAGAATTCCTTCAGCAGGGAACGAGGGTGTCAGAGAGACGCTGCCTCGGGCCTTGGTAACCACTAGGGAAGGAATGCCAGGGACACCTGGTCCTGACTTGGGATCTGGTGCTCCAGGCTCTAGCTCTGTCCATAGCCCAAGGGTGCTGAGCTCCAACTGGTCACACCTGCAACGTCACTGAGCTTGGGGAATGGTCCATCCAGGGCCTGCCTTCCCCAGGGACATCGTGTGGCTCAGGAGCCACAGCAGAGGAAGCTGAGCAGGGTGGCTCCCTGGGAGGTCGCACCTGTGCCCCAGGGGTTCTTGGACAATTGGGGACATGGCTCAAGAGGGAGGCCAGATATCCCCCTAACAAAGACAGCAGGGGCTGGAGTCATGAATGTGGACACTGAAAGAGGAGTGACTGTATTTGTACCCTGAGTGTGTGCGCCAGTCCTTGAGGACGTTACATTTTACATTACATTTGTAAGCAGAAAAGTAGACTTTCAAAAGAAGACATCATCTAAGTTACTTGTTAGGAGTCACAGATTCATCTCCCCAGAGCTGGTGGCAGTAGGGAGGCATTTGAAAAGGTGCCTGGACAGCACAGGCCCTGAGGGAGGACAGGTCCTCCATGCCCAGAATGCAACCGGCTGGCCAAGGTGCCTTTGAGCTTCCCCAGGCCGCCTGTGTAGAGAAAGCAGCAGCGGGTCCAGCAGCCCAACTGCAAAGGGCCCTCACATGCACCAGTTAGTTACTCATTCATTCATTTGGATGAGGTCTCGCTGCGTCATCCAGGCTCATTCATAGCTGGGTGGTGCAATCATAGCTCACTGCAGCCTCAACTTCCTGGCCTCAAGTGATCCTCCCATCTCAGCCTCCTGCCTCTGTGCACCCGTTCTGAGGCCCCAACCTGCAGTCCTGAGACTACAGATGCATCTGGCCCCCAGACCCGCACTGTGCGGATGTGGCTTCTGTCAGTTCACTGCCTCAGGAGCAAGAGTAGGAATGGGAGGTCCTCCCAAGACTGAAGTTTAGTGTTCTCTGAACTGTGAACCCCCCGGACCTCAGTCGCCAGAGTGGTCCAGCAGCGTGCACAAGGGCTCCGGCCCCAAGCCGGCCTGCTTCTGATGGAGGGGTGTACACCTGAGCGAGGAGCTGCCCACCCGAGCATCAGGTTCCTCATTCATTAACTGTGGACGTTAAGGTAGTTCAAGAATATAAAGTGCTGCTGGGCACAGTGGCACCTACAGTCCCAGCTACTTGCAAGGCTGTGGCAGGAGGATCACTGGAGCCCAGGCGTTCAAGTCCAGCCTGTGAGACAGAGTGAGACCCCATCTGATTGACTGATTGATCGGTTAATTGATTGATTGATTGGTTGAGACAGGGTCTCACTCTGTTACCCAGCCTGGAGTGCAGTAGCGCGATCTCAGCTCACTGCACCCCTGGCTTCCTGGATTCAAGCGATTCTCCCACCTTAGCCTCCTGAGTAGCTGGGACTACAGGTGCCTGCCACCACACCAAGCTAATTTTTTTATTTTTTGTAGAGACAGGGTCTCCCTATGTTGCCATGGCTGGTCTTGGACTGCTGGGCTTAAGCGATCCTCCCATCTCAACCTCCCAAACTTCTGGGATTACAGGCATGAGCCACCGTAGTGATGGTAGTAGTGGTGGTAGTAATGGTAGGTAGTGATGGTAGTGATGTTAGTAGTGGTAGGTAGTGATGGTAGGTAGTGATGGTAGGTAGTAATGGTAGTGATGGTAGGTAGGGATGGTAGTGACGGTAGGTAGTGATGGGTAGTGATGGTAGCTAGTGATGGTAGTGATGGTAGGTAGTGATGGTAGTGATGGTAGGTAGTGATGGGTAGTGATGGTAGGTAGTAATGGTAGTGATGGTAGGTAGTGATGGTAGTGATGGTAGGTAGTGATAGCAGTGATGGTAGGTAGTGATGGGTAGTGATGGTAGGTAGTCATGGTAGTGATAGTAGGTGGTGATGGTAGTGACGGTAGGTAGGGATGGTAGTGATAGTAGTGATGGTAAGTAGTGATAGTAGCAATGGTAGGTAGTGATGGTAGGTAGTCATGGTAGCGATGGTAGGTAGTGATGAGTAGTGATGGTAGGTAGTAATGGTAGTGATGGTAGGTGGTGATGGTAGTGATGGTAGGTAGCGATGGTAGTGGTGGTAGGTAGGGATGGTAGTGATGGTAGGTAGTGATAGTAAGTAGCGATGGTAGCATGGGGATGCTGCCGAGAAGCAGAAGAGGCTGAGGAGTACAGTGGTGGAGGCAGGGAAGGAAAAAAGCACAGAAGTCATCTGACATGTGCTGCTAAAAAATGCATGGAGCTCATTGATAAGCACCTTGCCTGCAAATTTCCCTGTTAAGCAACTCTGATCTTCACAATTCAGGTGGAAACGTGTCTTTAGGACAGAAAACAAGAAAACTGTAGGATTCCCTTCAAGGTCCATTTCTTCCCTGTCCCTACTTTTGGATGCTGCTGAACAGGCTCCATCTGAATTCAAGAATCTGGGTACACCTGTGCAGGCCAACAAGCCAATACACCAGGCATTTGAAAGACACACGTACAAGCAGGCCACACGTTTAGTCATGCAAACACACAGTGTCTATATATCTATGTGCACAGATTTCTGGGCGTGAATATATGTGTTCCAAGCCCCAGTGTACCTACAAGTTTTTATATGAACTATACACAGACATGCAGCGTACACAGATAATACTTAAGAGTCCACATGTCTAGAACCTGGAACAAAGCTGCACATAAAAGCAGACGGAACACAGCAGCAGGGCTATGTTTCACGTTGTCGTTTTCTGAAGCTGATATACACGAGACACCTCATTCTAGTTCTGTGGTTTCTGCAAGGAACTGGTGGGCCAACCATTCCGAAGGAATGTGGTGTTGAAAAGCTGAAGACAGGCTGCGCCATCACACAGCTACAGCTGTTGTTCTGAATTTCAAATCTGGTGGCTTCGTTGTTGTTTTCCCAAAAGTTTCATGAATTACATCACCAAGAAAACCACTAATTTATGGAGTAAAGGTGAAGCAATATCTAGTTGGTGTGTTTTCAGAGGGAATAAATGGATTTCTGCTTGCATTCCTATTCCCAGAGCTGAGTATTTGAGTATTTGTTCTGGGATCTGGTATCACACAGCCTTATCTCTATCCCCACTGGGGTGAGGCCTCCCAAGGAATTTAGACTGGAACTTGAGACCACTTATTACCAAATTAACAAAATAGATTCATTTGGAATCAGCTGACTCAAATCAGGAAGACTTGGACCCAATTCAAACATCTAGACCAAAACCTACACTCTCTTTGGTTAAGATCGGATGGAAATTCTTCCTCTTCACATCTCCCATCCATGGATACGTCATGGCAGAAGGCTCCATCGTCCTCAGAACCCAGCCAGGGAAGGTGAGGAGGAGGCAGGAAGCTACACAGCCGCCTCACTCTGTAGAATTCCAAGGAACAGAAGCTTTTTAAAAATTCAGATTCTAAGGCCTCAGCCTGGGCCTCCTGACTCCTGGCCAGGGTTTGGAGAGGCAGAAGGAGGTAGAAGGAGCAAGTCGAAGGAGGTGGAAAAGAAGGCACGAGTCAGTTTCCTCCCACCCTCCAGGCCTTTCCCAAGGGTTGGGGAAGCCCTTGGGAAGCTCTCCTCTTTTGCTGCAGGGATGGAGAAAGAGCGTGGCTCAGAAGTTGTGGCAGTGTCCCTCAGAGACTGGTCACTCACTGCTAGGGCCCCCAGGCAGGCTGGTGCTCCCTCTGGGCCTCAGTGTACTCTTCTGTGAAATGGGAAGATCATACTGGGTGACTTCATCCCTAACACCTCGTCTCTAGCTCTCAGCTTCTACCACTCTGCGAAGCCGTGTGGGCTGGAAGTCAGAGCGGCTCCCTCAAAGAGGTGCAAGAGTACCCATGATGTGAAGAAGGGGCTGGTTTGGTGAGGCAGAGGTGGGGAAGAATGGGGTAAAAACCTTCCTACCTGGGTGAGGGTGTCCATCAGAGCAGTGGTTCTCGAATGTGAGGCCCTCCCCCATGAGTGAATCACAAAATTATTTTAGGTGGCTGATATGAAATAGAAACAGACATGAAATAGAGAACAGACCATAGCTCAGTGCCTGGCATACAGTGAGCACTATGCAAGCATGAGTTACTATTATTGTGCGTCATGGTCCAAAAGTTTGAAATACACTAACTTTCTGTTGTCTCTATTTTGTCACCGGCATGTAACCTCCGTAAGCGAGGGATTTTTGACAGTTCTGTTCACTCTTAAAGCCCCATGTCTAAAACAGTGCCCAGCACAAAGTAAAGGCTCAGTATTTATTAGATGAATAAATCGGTATCATTCCATGCAATTGTTGTCATACATATATATTCCCTCTTGGGCTAGACTGCCTGGGTCTGAGTCTGGCAGATGAACTCTGCGCTCCCCAGCCCTGCAAGCCTCCCTGGGACCCGGGGACGTCACAGCTCCTCTTCTTGGTGCTGCTGAAAAGAGTGTATGAGGAGCTCTAGGGATGGCAGCAGGCAGCCTCCGTCCCACACAAGGGTGCTGGGAGACATCTGTCCCCTCCCCACCTGCCCCTGTTCCCAGCTGTCCCCATATCTCAACCCCACAGTTCCCTTTCCTGGCAGGATCACTGCTCGGCATCCCTCTCCTGGCAGGGACAAAAATGGCCCTCTTCACCCCGACAACCTCTTCTCCTCGTCATGGCCTGCTTTAGCCTGGATGGGACTCATTTCCTTCTCAGGTGAAGACGTTGTTAATGGAGAAAATGGATCTTGGGCTAATGAGCTGATCAGCACCTTGAGCTACAAGAGGGCTCCAGCTCTCTTCAACTCCTGGCCCAGAGGTCCTCAGAGAGTGGTTCCCGGACGAGTAGCGTCCTGGTCAACCTAGGAACTTGCTAGGAAAGCACATTCATGAACCCGCCTGAGACCTACTGAATGGAAAACTCAGAGGTGGGGCCCAGCCATCCAGGTGAACCCAGAACTTGCTCAGGTTTGAGAACCGCCGGCCTAACTATTGTTGAGGAGGGAGGAAGCGGTGGTGGCCCCACTTGGAAGTCTGGGCCCTGGCAGCATCAGGACTGACTCGTGGGGGAGGCGCTGGGAAGGGAAAGGTGGTGGCTGCCATTTTCAGGTGCCTGCCCCTCTTCCCAACGCCATCATCCTCACAGGGGGAGGTGGCTGCCAAGTCACCTAAATACTGAGGGCGGCAGATAGTGGGAGGCACATTTCCCAAAACACTGGTGGGGGAGTGGGCGGGAAAGGCCCCACCACGGAGATCAGAGCTCTTCCCGAATACCAACAGCAAACCCTAGCTCATCACAGCCACCAGGAATAATTCTCGTTATTAGCCCCAGAGTCTGCCGCTCCCTCAGAGCCCCTCTCCCTGCATCTGGGGGCTGGATTCTCACACACACCATGTGGATGGTCCCGGAGCACAGACGGGTGCTGTCCTCAGAGTGGGGGCTACCAGGTTCTGGAGGGAGCCCTCCTCAACACATGAGTCCCTGTGACATGACTTTCCAGAAGCTGGACCTCCCGGCCTGCTCAGTGCTCACCCCTACTTGCGGTGTGTGAGCTGACACAATTTACCCTGATGGCCAGCTGTTTATTTTTACAGTTGATGGTGAACCATGTTAGTGGTTTTCCATTTCTGCTAGTCTTAGAAAGTTTCTTTTAAAAATAAATGTAAGACCGGACGCGATGGCTCACGGTTGTAATCCCAGCACTTTGGGTGGTGGGCAGATCACTTGAGGTCAGGAGTTCAAGACCAGTCTGGCCAACATAGTGAAATCCCATCTCTACTAAAAATACAAAAATTAGCTGGGTGTGGTGGCGCACGCCTGTAATCCCAGCTACTCAGGAGGCTGAGGCAGGAGAATCTTGAAACCGGTAGGCAGAGTTTGTGCTGAGCCAGCTTTGCACCCACTGCACTCCAGCCTGGGTGACAGAAACTCTATCTCAAAAAAATTTTAAAATAATAAATAAATATAAGCTTAAAAATTGCACTTGGATATAAAAACTGTGCAGGTATGAATGACTGCAATTTGGGACTACCCTATCCCACAACGCCACCTCTGTTTCTGAGGGACACCGTAACTGAGGACGCTGGTGGGAGGTGGCATCTAAGACCCTTTGTGCATATGTGTCTGTATGTGTAGGTATGTATGTGTAGGTATGTATGCGTGTGCATGTGGATGAGTGTTTGGATGTGTAGATAAGTGAGTATTCTTCCAGTTACCTTTGTAAAATGAATCCCTCTCTTATAACCACCATAGGGCTTCATAAATGCCATGTCCTACAGTATTCTTCTGTAGTTGAATTCTAGGACATTTGCATGACTGTTCTAAAACAGTCATATATGAAGAGGAGGTCATATATGGAGATATATGACATATATGGAGATATATGGAGATATATGGAGATATATGGATATATGGAGATATATGACATATATGGAGCTATATGGAGATATATGGAGATATATGACATATATGAAGAGGAGGTCATATATGGAGGTCATATATGGAGATATATGGTCATATATGAAGAGGAGGACAGTTCACTAACACCCACAGATGGGAATGAGATCCGGTTTGCAAAGGGATTTGTGTTTTAGTGACACAAATGTTGAGTCCTCATCTGCTTCTTAAGCTGTCAGCAAGATCACCAAAGCGGTTACTAATGCAAGTGTGTATGGGGGTAAGCGGCTGGGTGAGGGACTGCTAGGTAAATGCTCTCAGCCTTGTACCTGTGCAAAGCCCGTGCTTGACAGAGGATGCCTGGGAGGGAAATGGTTCTGGAATCTCCCAGTGAAACCACCCAGACTTTGTGGGAAGACTGCAGCCCTAGGCTGGGGTCCCTGAAATCTAGTGTTATTCTGGGTACACAGCAGTGTCCACACAGCAGATACCAGCTTAACCGTGTGGTCGAGATGGTACAGTTAAGAATATTCCTCTTGGCCAAGCATCCAAAGAGAGTCCCTGAGCTGCCGGTAATTTTCCTCTGGCCAAGGGTTAGCAGGCTGGGGCGACAGGGACCTGCTGGGAGTAAATTACACAGGTGGCCGTTAGCTGACTTTTCCTCCCATGATCAGCTCTGTTCCATTTCTCAAGCCACATCCTCACGGGACGCTGGCCTTGAGCTCTTGTCCCCGAGCCTCTCTCTGGGAACTTGTCTTTCCCACGGGCCCTCGATGCCTGAGACCCTGTGAAGCACCCCACTGAGGCTGTACCCCCGGCCTTCCCAGCCCTATCACTCGTCCTGGGGTGCTGCTCATCTTCTGAAGGCTCAGAGCCCTTTTCCTTCCAACATGACAATGAGCTAACCTGGTATACCCACGCGGCAAAGCACCGACAAGCTCCGCTGGGGCTGCTCCCGCCCTTGCTCCCAGCCTGGGCACATGAGTCCTTCTAACCGGCTCTTTCTTCTAGACACAATGCTTGTGTCCTCTGGGGTTTCAGGTCTAGAGAAAAGGAGGCCACCTCTGAGGCTGGCGCCCGGAAGCATTCATTTAGGCAGGTGAAGCTGGCAGCTCACACAGGCTCCCCGGAGCAGATTGGGGCTGTCTTTCCCCAGCTCCAGTAACTGAGGCCATGTGGAAATCGTCCATGGCGGGAACATTTACACCACAGCAGTCAGGAAACACTATGAATCAGAGCTGCTCTTCTAGAGAGCCAGTTGTTAAACCTTTACCAGCACCCCACTGCCCACGGTCCAGCGACTTTTAAACCACGCCACCCCCTTCCTCCTGCGCTGTGAAGTCAGATTGCAGAGATGAGGCTGAGGAACTCAGCTTTCAGGAAGGGAGCAGATGAAACCTTGGATAAATACTGCTATGGTTTGAATGTTTGTGCCTCCTACAAAATTCGTGTTGAAACTCAATCCTTCATGCCACAGTATTAAGACGTGTGCTTGGGGGTCGTTAGGTCATGAGGACGGGGCCCTCAGAAATGGGTTACTACTCCTAGAAAAGAGCTGGAAGGAACCAGTGAGGCCTCCTTTGGTCCATGTGAAGTCACAGTGTGCAAGGTGCCACCTTGGAAGCGGAGACCAGGCCCTCGCCCGACACTGAACCTGCTGGCACCATCCTCGTCTTGGACTTTCCAACCTCCAGAACCGTGGGAAATAAATTTCTATTCTTTAGAAATCACCCAGTCTCAGGTATTTTGTTACAGCAGTACAAACAGATGAAGAAAATACTGCATGTCTTTTTTTGTTGTTTGTTTTCTTTTCTTTTTGAGACTGAGCTTTGCTCTTGTTGCCCAGGCTGCAGTGCAGTGGCGCAATCTCGGCTCACTGCAACTTCCACCTCCCGTGTTCAAGCGATTCTCCTGCCTCAGTCTCCTGAGTAGCTGGGATCACAGGCTCCCGCCACCACCCTTGGCGAATTTTTATATTCTTAATAGAGACAGAGTTTCACCATGTTGGCCAGGGTGGTCTCAAACTCCTGACCTCAGGTGATCCTCCTGCCTCGGCCTCCCAAAGTGCTGGGATTACAGGTGTGAGCCACTGGGCCCAGCTTACTGCGTGTCTTTTGATCTATCTAAAAACAAGAAAACAATAATAGGGATAATAAATAACTTTAAAAATTAAATTGGACTTCCGTCAGCAGACATCATCTCATTTGATCTTCACAGCCCGCAGGTGAGGGGAGTTGGGGAGGCCAGCCACCGAGCCGTACGGGCCGGCCCAGGCAGGCCCAGGGCCTGGGTACTGCTCCACGGTTCCTCTCCCAACGGCTCCTGCACGGTGTTCTGAACGAAAATCAGTTCCTGTTTAGGAAGTTCTTTGTGATCCTGGAATACAGGGGCGTGGTGGAGACTTCGAGAATTCTAACTGTGTTGGGGAAAGGAAGACACAGAGGCAGCGCCCTCTGCCTGGCAGGCCGCAGGCCCTGAGATGCAGGCTGCCTGGGGAAAGGGACCTCCGATGCACGTGCTTTGGAGATAGTTTCCGGCAGGCCCATGCTCCCTTCCACGCGGGGCAGCCTGGCCAAGCCAGCTAGGCTCTGTTTTCTGGAACTTGGCCCTTCCCTTCTGCAGGAATCCAAGCAATACCAGGATGATGGTGGGGAAGTCCATAGTCAAGAATCTCTGTGCCTCCGTTTCTCCATGTCCCTGTTAGTCTCTGTGTCTAGATGGACAGGAGACCAGAGGCCTGCTCCCCACGGGCCTGTGTCTTCCGTCGTCTTGGGAGGATGCAGTTGTGCTGGATTAGGGCCCACCCTGCTCTAGGATGACCCCGTCTTCACTAAGTACATCTGCCAGAGACGCTATATCCACGCAAGGTCACATTTACAGGTGCTGGGGGTTAGGACCTATATATATATTTTGAGGGACACAATTCAATCCACGCCACTTGTGCACACTGGGCTTGTTCCCACCTGGGGAAGCTGCTCCCTGCTCAGCCTGCAGCACTTTTGCCATTTCCCGGAGCGTGCTGTAGCTAGCCACAGAGAGGTTTCGCTGGGCTGTGGGGACAGCGGCGAGACACACCAGGGAGGCTGAGAACCCACACCCCCTAAACCGAGGGGCCGTGCACACAGGTGGCTCAGTGTCTGCAGAACGAGGCAGGAGGAGGGCGCGGGGGAACGGCAGCACCAACTGCCCATAGTGGACACATTGAATGATTATATAGGGACAGTGGGTGTGAATCGGGTGGGCCCAGGAGAAACCGGGAGGTACAGTCCCCTCACCTAGAACGCTGCTTGAGTGTTTAATGGAAAGACGCCTGTCCAGAAGGTTTCTTCTGGAAAAAGGGATCAAATCTGCCTGTTGAAGCTCCAAAGTAACCCTGCTCAGCTAATGGGCTATTTCCTCATCTTAGAAAGGAAGAAATGAACAGGAGGCAGAAGGGCAACTTGTCCCATGCTCTGCCTCGAAGCACACCTAATCTGGTGAGCAGCCCTGCCATCGTGGAGGTGGGCAAACCCAGGTTCAGAGATGGCATTGGCCGTGCTCATCAAAGCAGCCCAAGTTCATCCTCAGCCAAGGAGCCCGAAGCCTGGATTAGAACCCTGGTGGACCAATTCCAAAATCCTCAAGTTCTACACTCCTTCCGCCCGCCCCACCTCCATCATCCTGTGTCCAGGAACATGGCCCCTGAGCCCCACCAGGGTCCACCCGCCCCACTGGCTTCCACCAGAGGGAAGAGTCAGAGGTGAGAGTCTGGTGCTCTGAGCGCTGCCTTGCAGTTGTGCAGATCAGTTTAGCTCAGTGAGTTTTAATTAAGTGTCTACTTTGATGCTGAATATCTAGTCCCTCCCCCACAGTCACTGACGGTGTCACTGAAAGCCGAGTCTGAATAAACGGCATGAGAAGTCCTCGACGAGCGGCCACGATGTGACCTTAGGCCCGTCACTTGAGCTCCAAGGCACAGCCCGCAGGGGCACCCCTGCTCCCCAACCCGCAAATGGGTGGTGAGACCTGAGGGACTCTCAAGTTCCTCCAGCGATCCCGCCGTCTGTGTGCCTGGCCCTCTTTATCTGGGATGGAGCCACTCACACCCTTAGTGTCATCTAACTTTTCTTAATGACCTGTTAGGGAAATATCACAAAACAAACACATACAAAGCAAAGAAAAAAGAAACGGCGCCCATGCCAGAGTTCAGCGTGGCTCTGACATTACATTGGTGCCTCTGGCTGGGAGAGGCCAGAACCACAACTTTCCGGAACTGGAGTGAGCTTTCCTGCCATCAGAGCACTTGAGCATTTTGCTAAGAACGGGTTTTCCCGGTTTGAGACCAGCCAGTTTAGCGCCTCTGGCAAAAAAAAAAAAAAAAATCACTTCTGCTTTTGCCAAGCAGCTTCCCTTTTTCTGGAAACTGCCCGATCCCTGCCTCGCTGTGGGCACCTCTGCCAGCAACAGCTGCTCCTGGCCGGCCCAGGCTGGTGCGGGGATCTGAGACATGGAGTCGCAATGGCCGGTGTGGGCGAGTGGCTCTTGTGAAGTTGGCCACGCTCGTCTCTCCAGAGTCGGCTGCAGATGGAAATTTCCATATGCCTCTGTTCAGCCAAAATCACAGGCTTTTGGTTTCGTTATCACTGTCAAACCATTAACCACTAACCCTTGACACCCAGGGAAGAGCGCTCCTGGGGCCCCACTCTGCATGCTGGTGAGCTTGAATGTCTTAGAAGTGGATGCTTCTGGAAGGAAGGATGGGAAGCCTCCCTCCCCATGGGTCCCCCTCCACAGCTCACGTCCAAAACGCCTTATTCTGTATCATCATCGTCTATGAAATGTGCACATCCTCACTCCCATCACTGCTAAAACACTCCTCAGATTCAACTTCTTCAGGGGAGTTCACAGGAGAGGGAGCCGGGCCTTCCTGCTCTGGTGAGGGGCTTCCCTCCACTCCCTCTCAGCTGGAGGGCAGGGGGCAGTGAGGGCAGAGGCAACACTGAAAACAGGTGGCAAGCTCTTGCCTGTGCCCTGTGCCTGCTCCATTCCGTGTCTGAAGAATGCCTGCCTCAAAGCAAACCCTCAACAGTGCTGCTTACTGAGTGACAGGACGGACGCACAGGAACCCAGGTTCCTACACAAGCCTGTGCCCTGTGTGAGGTGCCAGCTCAGACCGAGGCATTGGTCGGGGGTCCCTGGGGCTAGGGGGGACAGAATCCTCAAAAATGTAAGCCCTGGCCAGGCACAGCAACTCACGCCTGTCATCCCAGCACTTTGGGAAGTGGGCAGATCACCTGAGGTCAGGAGTTTGAGAACAGCCTGGCCAACATGGCAAAACCCTGTCTTTACTGAAAATACAAAAATTAGCCGGGCATGGTAGCACACGCATGTAATCCCAGCTACTCAGGAGGCTGAGGCAGGAGAATCGCTTGAACCCAGGGGGTGGAGGTTGCAGTGAGTCAAGATCGCACCACTGCACTCCAGCCTGGGCGACGGAGTGAGACTCCATCTCAAAAAAAAAAAAAAAAAAAGAATGTAAACCCTACGAGGGCAGCAGCCTCATGTGCACCAGGGACTTGTAGGGGGGCATGTGGTAAGTACCCCGTCGTTAGTGGGGCCCTGAGAAGCCACAGGATAGGCTGAGACCATACGAAGAACCGCCCGAGGAGCACAGAGATCCCAACCCCAGATGCCTGAGGGTCATATAGGAACACAACCACCTGGAAGTGCTCCCATCCTACAGAGAGACCGGGGAGGCCAGGGGTGTGCACGGAGCTTCCGCCCGGAGCCCTGCACTCCACAAGAATCGGCTTAGATCTTGACCTCCTCCTCCTTCCCTGGGACCCCACCTCTCTCCCATCTCACAGCCTGCACGGCCCCCGTAAGGGGTCAGGCGGGAGGGACACCTGCTCTTTCATACGTGACCCACCCAGCATGGCCGCAGCTCAGCGGGCAACCCCAGGACTGGCGCCTCTGGCTTGGACTAAATTTAATTTCACCCTCCAAAGGTGGGGGTGGCTGCCTTGAATGGATTCCAAGAATTCCAAGGGTAAACCTCGTGTCTCTAGACTCAACCCTAAGTCACTTTTTCCTGTGTCCCTCAGAGAGCTCGGGACCCAGGAGACGCTGAGGCTACAACATTTGCTCTGAAACTTTTTTAAAGTAGGCGATGACTGTGACAAGGCCGACAAGAACTGGATGCACGAGTGTGCTGTCCCATAGGCACGGCACCCTGGAGGAGGAGAAGGGGGCTACAGCTGGGTCGACACAGCAAGATTCCAGAAAAGAGAAGAGAAAGTCAGTTTCAGAAAAGGGGAAAAAAGTCAAAATGACAGGTTTGTCAGAAAAATAATTTACATTCTAAAACCTTAGTTGCTTAAAAATAATTTATGTATATATTTTTCAGATGACAATGCTGACAATTTTATATGGTTGATGGGTCAGATATTAGGTTGAACTCTGTAAGATTATCATTTTTGAGGTTAGAAAATAGTCAAATGTGGCTCACGCCTGTAATCCCAGCACTTTGGGAGGCCGAGGCGGGCGGATCACGAGGTCAGGAGATTGAGACCAACCTGGCTAACACAGTGAAACCCCAGCTCTACAAAAAAAATACAAAAAAATTAGCCGGGCGTGTTGGCGGGTGCCTGTAGTCCCAGCTACTCGGGAGGCTGAGGCAGAAGAATGCGTGAACCCGGGAGGTGGAGGTCGCAGTGAGCTGAGATTACGCCACTGCACTCCAGCCTGGGCGACACAGTGAGACCCCGTCTCAAAAAAAAAGTCAAATATTGGCTATTCCACACAGTTTAACCTAAAATTATCACCTGCTCTTCACTGCTGAGGAACCTGGGCTGAGAAAGGATGATTTGGGCTCAGAATAAGACCTTCTGACCCCAAACCCAGGCTCCTCCTACCAAATCATGCTGCTTCCCACCAAAAACCAACGACGAATAGAATCCAGGCCCGCTTTATTTTAGAGGCAAGGACAACCTGGGTGTTGAGGTCAGGCCTGGCCACCCACTGGGGACAGCTGGGTCATTCACCGTCAGCCCAAAGGCAAAGCCCACTCGTGTCACCTCACCCAGCCCTTGCTCTGCAGTGCCACCATGCAGTGCCCAACACGGGCCAGAGAGAAGAGGTCTCCACCCCTGTCTGCGGCTGTTTATTTCTCTAAAAATCACATTAGAAATGAGCCTCCAAGGAGCTTGACTTGAACCTGGAACTTTCTAAACTACAGAGTATCTATGTATCTCTATCTACATGCATACCTCCCTTCCCCACACACACATGCACACACACACATAAACACACGTGCACATGCGCACACACGTATGCACACATAACCCTTCCGGACTTAGCAGTACATGGACCAGCTGGATGCTTGTGGCACCTGAGGGTGGACGGCTCCTCCATCCCATCGGGGCTGCTGTGGGAGGCTGGTCCCCGAGAGCCTCTGGCCAGGACACAGCTTTCCCCGACACATCATGGCACAAGGAGGCATCTGGAGCGCCTGGGGATAGGGCTGTGTGACATCCCTGGCAAGGGCCAGGCAATGGGAATCCAGCCGCCAAACTCGAGGGCCTCATGGAATGCTAATGGCTATGGACAGCGCTGCCACAGACTTGAGTGATGTCACCTCAGTTTGTACAATTGGGCTGGGACTGGAGCTCAGCCTTCCTGGATCCCAGTCCTTGAGCTCAGGGCATGAATATGGCCACAGAATCAGGGTGCCCAGTCCTTACGTGCACCTCCTGTGGTTCAAACACAATAGCCTCAAGAGAGGGAGGCAGTGGAGGAGTCACAGGAGGAGGGCTCCGCGAAAGAAAGGACATCTCTGAGCAGAGGGATGGCCTCAGAGCCCAGCTCCAGGACGGCTGCAGGCTCCATACTCCAGGGCTGGAGCTGGGGGAAGAACACACACCATATTACACACACACCACCCTCCACACACACCACCTTACACACACACCACCCTCCACACACACCACCTTACACACACCACCCTCCACACACACCACCCTCCACACACACCAACCTCCACACACACCACCTTACACACACACCACCCTCCACACACACCACCCTCCACACACACCACCCTACACACACACCACCCTCCACACACACCACCCTCCACACACACCACCCTCCACACACACCACCCTACACACACACCACCCTCCACACACACCACCCTCCACACACACCACCCTCCACACACACCACCCTACACACACACCACCCTCCACACACACCACCCTCCACACACACCACCCTCCACACACACCACCCTACACACACACCACCCTCCACACACACCACCCTCCACACACACCACCCTCCACACACACCACCCTACACACACACCACCCTCCACACACACCACCCTCCACACACACCACCCTCCACACACACCACCCTACACACACACCACCCTCCACACACACCACCCTCCACACACACCACCCTCCACACACACCACCCTACACACACACCACCCTCCACACACACCACCCTCCACACACACCACCCTCCACACACACCACCCTACACACACACCACCCTCCACACACACCACCTTACACACACACCAACCTCCACACACACCACCTTACACACACACCACCCTCCACACACACCACCCTCCACACACACCACCCTCCACACACACCACCCTCCACACACACCACCCTCCACACACACCACCCTCCACACACACCACCCTCCACACACACCACCCTCCACACACACCACCCTCCACACACACCACCCTCCACACACACCACCCTCCACACACACCACCCTCCACACACACCACCCTCCACACACACCACCCTCCACACACACCACCCTCCACACACACCACCCTCCACACACACCACCCTCCACACACACCACCCTCCACACACACCACCCTCCACACACACCACCCTCCACACACACCACCCTCCACACACACCACCCTCCACACACACCACCCTCCACACACACCACCCTCCACACACACCACCCTCCACACACACCACCCTCCACACACACCACCCTCCACACACACCACCCTCCACACACACCACCCTCCACACACACCACCCTCCACACACACCACCCTCCACACACACCACCCTCCACACACACCACCTTACACACACACCACCCTCCACACACACCACCTTACACACACACCAACCTCCACACACACCACCTTACACACACACCACCCTCCACACACACCACCCTCCACACACACCACCCTCCACACACACCACCCTCCACACACACCACCCTCCACACACACCACCCTCCACACACACCACCCTCCACACACACCACCCTCCACACACACCACCCTCCACACACACCACCCTCCACACACACCACCCTCCACACACACCACCCTCCACACACACCACCCTCCACACACACCACCCTCCACACACACCACCCTCCACACACACCACCCTCCACACACACCACCCTCCACACACACCACCCTCCACACACACCACCCTCCACACACACCACCCTCCACACACACCACCCTCCACACACACCACCCTCCACACACACCACCCTCCACACACACCACCCTCCACACACACCACCCTCCACACACACCACCCTCCACACACACCACCCTCCACACACACCACCCTCCACACACACCACCCTCCACACACACCACCCTCCACACACACCACCCTCCACACACACCACCCTCCACACACACCACCCTCCACACACACCACCTTACACACACACCACCCTCCACACACACCACCTTACACACACACCACCCTCCACACACACCACCTTACACACACACCACCCTCCACACACACCACCCTACACACACACCACCCTCCACACACACCACCTTACACACACACCACCCTCCACACACACCACCTTACACACACACCACCCTCCACACACACCACCCTACACACACACCACCCTCCACACACACCACCTTACACACACACCACCCTCCACACACACCACCTTACACACACACCACCCTCCACACACACCACCCTACACACACACCACCCTCCACACACACCACCTTACACACACACCACCCTCCACACACACCACCTTACACACACACCACCCTCCACACACACCACCCTACACACACACCACCCTCCACACACACCACCTTACACACACACCACCCTCCACACACACCACCTTACACACACACCACCCTCCACACACACCACCCTACACACACACCACCTTACACACACACCACCCTCCACACACACCACCTTACACACACACCACCCTCCACACACCACCTTACACACACACCACCCTCCACACACACCACCTTACACACCACACTCCACACACACCACCTTCCACACACACCACTGCAGACACTGGGATGTTTTTGCCAAGCAGAGAAGCTGCAGGCAGACAGGCATGGGCTGTGCCACAGCGGAAAAGTGGGTGGGTGGGGGCGGGTAGAGGGGTTGGGCGGCAGGAACCACAGGGACGGGTAGAGCCACACCTGCTCCCGACCATATGGACCTCACAGATGAGTCTGTGTCCCGGCTTAGGTGAAAGCTGAGCTCCATGATGCTATGTGCACCCTGTCTCCATTTCCAAAAGGATGCTTGCAGTGCAGTGAGATAAAATACCTTAAAAGGGGGAAAAACAGTAGCCACAGGAAGATAACGTAAGGCGGTCTCCGGAGCGAGGTTAAGACACAAAAACCCGTAGTCCTACACACTCCCCAGACACAGCCACACATTCTGCCCTTGGGTTTCTCCAACAAATGAAGAAAGACGATTTCTTAAAAATTACAGCACACTCAAGTGTGCTCCATGGCAAGCGCTTTATAGGACATCATTTAATTCTCATGACCACCTGCAGGCAGGTATTCTTATTGCTGTTTCACTAACAAAGCAACTTAGGTTCAGGGACATCAGGGAGCCTGTCCAAGGTCACACAGCCAGTGAGAGGTGTGGCAGGAGGGAAACCAGGTCCCCAAAGTCCTGGCTCCCCGTGGCGATCTTTCCAAGGCCCGCCCTGACGAGGACGCAAGCACAGGTGCCATGAGCACGCCGGGGCGGCCCCGAGGCGGGCCCCAGGGGAGGCTAGCAGCTCTAGGGAAGGTATTCTGCCTTCTTCGTTGCCCCAAATTAGGATGTGGAGGGAGATGAAAAGACGTCCAGCAGGGAAGGGCATGGATTTTGGAGGCAGCCACACCGCGTTCACACATTGGCCTTGCCATGGCCCTTAGGCAAATGACTCATTCTATCTGAGCCTCCGTTTCTCCAACTGTAAAAACCGGGTGAATACTAGGAACAGGCAGAGTTGCTGATGAGTTAAATGGCAAAACATGTGAAAGACGTGAGTGTGGCACCCGCACCGAACAGAACTCAGTGAATGCCCGCATCCAAAAAACAAGACCACCCACGGATACGGTCACAGCGTCCCCACCGGAGCACGGTGGCCTGCGCCTCGTCAGCCACCATGGCCGCCACAGGGAACAGAACTGGATCACAAGGCAGGTGTTTCAAGCCTGGTGAAACTCAGCTCTAAGGAGACAAGATAAAGGCGGAGGAGCCACAGGACAGAAGGCAGAAGACAACAAGAAGGGCGGAGAGAAAACGGAGCAGAGGAGGAAAGAAACAGAAAACAGTGACAAAAGAAACTACTGGACGGCAGCCCAAAATCTCCTGCTTTCAGCTTTGTGTAAAAGGTGGTATCTTTTATGGCTCCAGTGACACGAACCAGTGTCATTTTTGCAGGCAACATTAAAACAAAAAAACAATCCTAAGACCCACCTATTTTCAATGAGTCAAGAGCTCATCATTGCTGAAAACAAAACAAAACAAAAAGTCAGCAGGGAGTGTAAGAGGCGGGCACAGAACGCACAGCATCCCGCAGAAGACGGGTGGGAGACGAGAGCCGGAAAAGGTCAGTGCTTTTTGCTGGGTGACATTCAGGACCTTTCTGCTCCTGCCAGCTCCCAGCTCCCAGGCCACTGAGCCCTACAGAGCTCTGCACAAATGAGGAATGAGGCCGATGCCCAGGTCTGCCTGTGAGAGGTGGCTGTGCCCAAGGTGGACCCATCAGCAACTGGAAGTACCAAAAAAAAAAAAAAAAGACTTCATATAAATAAATGCATCTATAGTCAACCTAGAAAAATGGCTGGAAATCAACAGCACGCTCCTCTCCACGCATTTTCTCGGGTTGCACGCTGCCTTCCGGCACCATCTGTCTGTTCAGCACAGTGGTTTCGTGTGGGCTCAGGCGCCAGACGGCTCCGGCTTGATGCCCGGCCGTGCCACCTCCTGCCAACAGCCTCTGCTGTGCAGATTTTCCCATCTGTAGAATGGGGACAACAGCAGCACCAGCACATGGCTGTGTGGGGGTGAAGTCAGCTCCAACCCACGCGTGCTGAGGACCTGCTGGCTTGGGAACGCTCGCTCTCTTTGTGGCCACTGATGCTCTCCTTTTCCCTTCAGGTCTGACCTGGAAAGTCGTCTGAACCAGGTGCCACCTCGCTGGAGCATCGGAAGGCAGGCATACAATTTCTAACACCTTCAATACAACCCTGAACGGTGATTTTCTGTCCCTAGGAAGGAATGGGACATAGCAGACAAAGAGTTGTGGGTTTTACTCCTTTGGCTGCTCCCTAAGGGGTACAGGGTGCTGGGACTTGCCTCGCCCATCTCTCTTTGGGAATGAAGCACTCCTTTCCCTGCTGCTGGTGGTGCTGTGGCCCCTCGGCCGCCAGCCCCTTGTGGGGACAGCCCAGGCTGGAGGAGCCACCTTCCCAAGGCCCCGGCCCCTTCCACAGACAGCTGCATCCACCGATGATTGTCCCCAGCCCCTGCTGCCGTCCAGCAAAGCTCGGAAGGGTGGGCCGAGGCCCTGGCTGAGACTGCGGGGCAGCCCAGCCTCTCCTGCACCGCGCCTACCCCTCTGCTTCCCTCCCCTCCCCTCCCCAGGGGCTGATCCTGAGCTCCCCAGTACTCATCAGCACCCTGCCAGCCCCGGCCACCGCTGTCCCCAGCCAGCTCATTCAAGAGCCCCATCTGTGCCACTTGGTGGGAAGGTGACTGAAGCTACTGGCTGCTTGGAGCTTTACGCAGTATGGAGATTATTTTTATTTTTGTTTATGTATACCTTGTGCCACTTTCGGTATCCAGGTGGCGCAAAAATACGTGTCAGGGATTGGACTAGGTAAGCCTCAGTGGATATTTAAATACCCCTATCTCCCACACTCCATTATTCCCCTCCCCTATTCGCCTGCCCCCTGACACACACCACCCTTGCTCTACAGGAAGAGAGAGATTCACAGGGAAAGGGAAGTCCTGCCTCCTCAATGGTCCTGGACCATGGCCATGCCTGACGCCATCGCTGCTGGAAAGAGCGTCGACACCATCGTTCACTTCGGCCATTTCTCGGCTTCCTGTGATTTGAAAGTTTTCCAGTGCTGAGATGGGTTTGGTTTGAGCCCCCAATCCAAAGGTGCTTTGCTGGTAGCTAGGAGGTATTCAGCAAGCACCTACTATGCAGAATGCACAGTGTGGAGCACTGGGAGGGACCATAAAGACGAACCGAGCACAAATTCTGCCCCCAGGAGTCCTGATGGAGCTGATGGGTGCCCAGGCCTTTCCTCTTCCCTCGGAGACCCCTCTTCCTGCTCCTCTGCAAGGCTGGCATCGACAGCAGCTCCAACCCCATCCCTGGCCTCAGTGACTCAAGGGAGTTTTCAGAAACTTCTCAGATCAAGGAAAGCTCAGAAAGTCCAGTGTCTCCTGAGGAGGAGCCAGACCCTGGCCAGGTGTCTCTCGAGTCAGTCACAGAACAGACTCAGGAAAAACAGGTCGTTGGGGCCTCCAGCAAAGAGCCGACACCACATCTGTACACATCATCCTGTGGTGCCCAGTGAATGTGCTTCGAGGGCGCTGCACAGCTGTGGCACCAGAGAACGCTCTGTGGGGAACGGTGTCAGACGGGGCGGGGCGAGGTGAGACCCACAAGCCAGCCCCTGCTGCACACGGTGGTGAAGGCGGAAAGCTGCGGCAAGACCTTCCCACCATCTCCATGAGGCCTGTGGGTGGAGAGGGTGGGACGCGACTGCCAGCCCCGTGGAAAGGTACGATTCTCTAAAGAAGACAGAGGTGCTGGCCAGGAATCATGGTCTTCAGAGGGAGGGCAGTGCCCAGCACATCTCTCCATGTTCGCTGAGACACAGCTAAGGACACATGCTTAAAGGGCCATGGGATGAGCGAATAGGGAAGCCCCGGTGGCGAGGGCTGTGAGAGCGGAGGTGAGGGATCTGGCAGCACCTGCCTGAAGCTGTGTGCCCAGGCCCAGCTGGCTCTGCTGCCAGCCACAGTTCACAGTGCCAGAGCTGTCCCTTGGCGCTATCAGAAGCGGAGTGGACTTGGATACCTTCAGCTCCCCTTCTGTTCTCATCAGTCACTTGCCAGCCATCCTCTTTTGTCCCAGGTGAGAGCTGCAGGTTAAGGCACCGAGGATGTATCTCCATCTCTGTCCAGAGCCAAGCAGTTGATATTTATCAGAATGATCTGATAAATAGCCATCTCCCACTCCCATTTAGACAGCAGTCATCTCGGTATGAGCTGGAAATCCAAGGCCATGGGACTCACCTGAGTCCATGCCGCTGGAGGGACGCAGGGTTGTAGGACGGGAGAGCCCATCTTCTGATGTAGTCCAAGATTCCCTCTCTGCCACCTGCAGGTGGAACTGTGGGCTGAGCTGACGGAGGTGGCCAGGCACCTGGAGTTTTAGCAGATATCACAGAACCCTGGAATGCTGGACCTGGAGGGGTCTTTCCAGTCACTAACGGGGCTCCATCTGCCTGTCGGATGCTTTCATCCACCTTCCATTAAGCACATTAACTGGCAGCTGTGATGTGCCCAGCCACTGCGATATGCCCAGCCAGTGCCCCTTCTCCAGCCTCCGTGAAGCCCCTCCTGCCAGAGGCAGGGCAGAAAGGGGGCACCAGGACAGGCCCACAGAGAGGCAAGACCACAGGCTGGGCATGCTTTGCAGCAGAGAGAACCAGAACTTCTTGCAAACACCTCACTCCTCCAACACCACACACGGCCACCTGCATCTCTACACTGCTCGTCCTTCCCCACCCCCTCTCCTCCCTGGCGTCCACGCCTGTACCCATGGACAATCAGAGACAAGCACTGATGGGTGCCACCTGTGGTGCCCAAGGCCTCAACTGTGGAATGGGGTGTGGGTTTCATCTCTCACTGGGAATGAACCATCCACAAGACACGAGGGAGAGTATGGCCCCCAGCCCACCCCACCCCACCCGAGGCCCACTGCAGACTAGAAGGAGATGACTTGGGGGCCTGAGTGTTCTCTAAAAGCCTCATAATATTTATTTTCTGGAGTCAAGGTGTAAAATCTCCATGAGTTCCCTATTAGATGGCAAATGCCCCAAGGAGAAGAGGACAAAAAGCATATTAACCTGATGAACTGATGCCCAAGGATACCTGCTGTGCCCTGCCTCTCCTAGAGGGTACTGTTCTAGCCCAGGGAACACCGTCTCCCCTTGTCTGCCCACCTGTCTTCTGTGCCATGACCCTAGTGGGGTCACGATAGGCTTGTGGTAGAGGCAGGTGGAGGCAGACAAGACTCCAGGGACCCTGAAGTCCCAGTATTCTGCTTCTAGGTAGAGCTTGCCAGGTTAGATTTCTGCCCACCACCTCAACTCTCAGCAGCCCCACCCCAAGACTTTGCCTTCAAGTTCCTGGCACGTGGACCCAAGGCCAAGGCCATTTCTAAGCACTCTCAGTTAAGGGCTCAGTACCTTCAGCCCTGGAGGCTCAAGCTGACTTCACTCTGGGGTCAGGACCTTGGCCTGTCTCAGTGTGAATAAGGAGACCTGTTGAACAAATCTGCAAGTTATTCAGCCAAAGCCTTATGAGGGATTAAAAAGGAAATCTCGTTCAAATTATGATTAAAGAATCACCTGCAGGACAGGCATGGTGGCTCACGCCTGTAATCCCAGCACTTTGGGAGGTTGAGGCGGGTACTTGAGGCCAGGAGTTCAAGACCAGCCTGGGCAACATGGCAAAACCCCGTCTCTACCAAAAATACAAAAATTGGCCGGTCATGGTGGTGCGCGCTTGTAATCCCAGCTACTGCAGAGGCTGAGACATAAGAATTGCTTGAACCTGGGAGGCCGAGGTTGCAGTGAGCCAAGATGGTGCCACTGCATTCCAGCCTGGGTGACAGAATAAGACTCTGTCTCAAAAAAAAAAAAAATTACCTCAATTGAAAAGAATAAAATTATATTAAGCTGGGGCCATCTCAGTCATGCTCCCCCACGTCCTGCGAGGTGGGGATTATATTCTATATTTTACCTGTGAGGAAACTGAGGCTTAGATTGTGCCAGTAAACTGCCCAATAGGACACAGGGGGCAATCAGTGGCACTGGGGTTGCGACCTTGGCCTATGGCGCCCGAACTCATGCTCCCTCCCCTGCAGCCACTCTTCCGTTGGCAAGATGAAAACCATTCCATTTTCCTGCTCGCACACAGGACTCTGTTGCTGAGAATCTAGTTATGAGGGACAGCTAGGTCCATGCCCATGCCTTCGGTGGACAGATGCTCCCTCCTCCAATGGCACCAGAAATACAGAGGTCCCTGAAGGACATGAGGCCCGAGGCAGTGGCATCTGGCCCCCGGGCTCTGCATTGCATGAAGGTCTAGGCGCCCAGCCGGTCTCCAGGTAGAGGACCATCCGCCACGGCAGATGCCTCCTGCCAGACACAGGATGCTGTTACTAGTCAATCAGCCTGAGTCAAAGCCCAAGTAACTTTCCCAAGTGGGAGGTGAAGGAAAAAAACAAATAGCACAATAATGTGCCTAAAATCTGCCCTTTTTATTCTGGCCAGTAGATTGGATGGAAAAACAATGCCTCTTTTTGAAACCAACAAGACATGATTTGTCTGAAAATTTTCTCTTTGAGATATGTGGCTCCCCTAAGATTTGTAAGTAGCGGGTCTACTCAGACTTTTCTAAATTGGGTTGTAGAGTTAACTAAGCATTTCCATTTTCAAAGATGGCCCGTATTGTCTTCCTTTCCCCCTCTGTTAGTTCAGCTTCTGCATTTCCTCACCATCATCATCATCATCATTGTCAACATTCAGGTCGGCTGTGTGAGAGGTGGCTTCCTCAGGGCTGGGACATGACAAAGTGTAGATGCATGCCATCCTTAAAGGAGCTTATGGTTTAATTAAGGAGACGGGCTGGACACTTCGAAAGAAAAATAGTGAGATTTTATTATGAGAAAGGGACGCAATGCTGTGGATGCCGTGGTGTGGCTCCTGGATCCCCAGGTGCAGGAAGCACTGGTAGGTCCCCAAGTGCAGGGAGCACTGGTAGATCCCCGGGTGCAGGGGGTGCTGGTAGGTCCCTGGGTGCAGGGACACTGGTAGACTCCTGGATGCAGGTGGCCCTGCTAGGTCCCTGAATGCAGGGAGCACTGGTAGATCCCTGGGTGCAAGGGGCGCTGGTAGGTCCCTGGGTGCAGGGACACTGGTAGACTCCTGGGTGCAGGTCGCACTGGTAGGTCCCTGAATGCAGGGAGCACTGGTAGATCTCCGGGTGCAGGGGGCACTGGTAGGTCCCTGGGTGCAGGGACACTGGTAGATCTCCGGGTGCAGGGGGCGCTGGTAGGTCCCAGGGTGCAGGGGGCACTGGTAGACCCCCAAGTGCAGGGAGCGCTAGTAGGTCCCCAGGTGCAGGGGGCACTGATAGGTCCACGGGTGCAGGGAGACTGGTAGGTCCCCGGACACAGGGGGTGCTGATAGAACCTGGGTACAGGGGGCACTGTTAGATTTCCAGGTGCAGGGGGTGCTGGTAGATCCCCAGGTACAGGGAGCACTGGTAGCCGCTGGTACTCAGCTGAGTGCCTGGCTGAGACTTGCCCTCACCAGATGGGATCCGCCTCAACCAAGTTTACATCCCCTTCCCAGGGACAGTGTGGGAGCCCTTTGCCTCAATCTGGGACAACTCTGAAGGGCCATCCCAGTTCCAGAATGTTCCAAGGGGTCAGGTGAGGCCTTTGGTGTGAATGCTTCACAGCCCTTCCCCTCTGCTCAGTCCAGCTCGCTTCCCTCTTTCACCACTGAGTGGCCAAAGCTAGAGGCACAGACTCACCAGCTGAGCATAACCTTCAGGTGAAGGTGACAAAGGCCACTGGAGGGTAGACCCATCATTTAACAAGGAATAGAACCAAATATGAGGCCAGCACGGTGGCACACGCCTGCAATCTTAGCACTTTGGAAGACCACAGCAGGAGAATTGCTTAAGCCCAGGAGTTTAAGAGCAACCTGGGCAAGATGATGAAGCCCCTTCTCTATGAAAAATCAAAAAATTAGCTGGGCATGGTGGCACCTGTGGTCCTGGCTACTCAGCAGGCTGAGGTAAGGGGATCGCTTGAGCTCAGGAGTTCCAGGCAGCAGTGTTCGAACCACCGCACTCCAGCCTGGGCTACAGAGCAAGACCCTTCTCAAAAAGAAAAAAAAAAAAAAAAGGAACCAAGAACCAAATATGTCCACCTGCCTTTATGCTGTATTTTATCATAGTAGTAAACTCCATGCCTGCATGCGGAGCCTACAGAACATCGCTTTGAGCCTTTCCTGAGAACTGATGTTGCCACATCTAGAGGAGAGGAGAGAGGAGGGAGGTGATAGAGAATGGAGTCTGGAGCCCACAGCCCTTGTCTTGAAACAGCACGAAACAAGCACTGCTGTGAACCGGCTTCCTGACCTCCAGCCTGAAGAGCAGGCATCTCAGGCAGAAAGCCACGAGGCCGGCAGACGGCACTGCTGGCTCCCAGAAGCCCTTCCCTGACCATAGCCACAGCTGTTGGCCGGCCAGGATGGGATTCCTCTCCTTCTAACACACCTCCAGTGCAAAAGCCCGGGTTCAATCCTTGCTTTGCCACTGACCAGCCATGCAACTTGGCAGGTCGCTTAACCTCCTGGGCTATTTCCTCATTATACGGCGGTCCAGGGTGCAGCTTCCTGTTTCTCTTCTCCCAGGGGCTACCATGCGGCCTCTGTGCCACTTCCACACCTGGCAGGCACCCTGCAACTCTACGGGGGAGGTCACCTGGCCCAGTTCTTTCCCTAGACCAGGTTGTTATCACTGCCCAGCATTTCCCTCTGTCTTTGAAACTATTCTATTACCTGTGCCCCAAGGTCATGTCAGAAATCTCAAAATACACGTAACATGCAAAGCAGGGTGGTGAGGAGACGAGTGGCTTGTCTGTTCTCCTGGTGCTGGCAGCTCCCCAGGGGCGAAATATCTCCTCAGACACTCACTCATCTTCAGTGGCGCAAACGGGAGGGCTCAGGTAACACTCTCAAAAGCCCAGCTTTGGAAGGACCCAGGCCCCATCACTGCTCTGCATGCCCCTCACTCACAGCCCCTTAAAGGCCACTTGTCCCCAGGACAAAGCAGTTTCTATACAGCCGTGGTGCTTGAGCCAAACGGAGACTTAGGCTCCAGCCCTCTTTTTCAAAGTGTATATATGTATATTACATATTATAGATATCACATATAGGATATACTTTAAATAGCATATGATTAGATAACAAATTTATATCATATTAATTATATAATATACGAATGTATTATATATGTAAACAGATCTAGACAGGTTAAGTGACTGGTTCCGCTCAAATCCTTCCGGCCCCTGAGCGTGACCTTGCCACGTGACCTTGCTTTCCATCCCTCGAGTCTCAGCCATGTGACTTGCCATGGCCAAGGGGCCTGAGGAGCCCCTGAGCTTCAGGCTGGCCCTCTTGCTGCTGCCTGGACAGCCTGCTGGACACACGGCCCAGTCGTCCCCGTGGCTCGGCTGGCATGGAGCTGACCGGGCGATGGACAGGCATGCGGGCAAGTCTGTCCTGGGCCCCAGCTGCCAGCTGAGCCCAGATATTGGCCAAGCCAGCGCCAACCGTGAGAACTTCCCAGCCGACAGAGAGAACAGTGACAAAGAAGAAATTCTGTGGCTTTCAGTCCCTATGATTTTGGTGTTTTGGTAGCGGCAGACGTGAACCGATAGGGTGACGGCGTGCCCCAGGTTAAGCCTTGTGAGGGAAGAGAGGGGCCCATGTGGGTCACAGTGAGACCCCTGACCCTGGCACACAACAGGCTGCGGTCAGTACCAGATGACTTGGTGGGAAGAAGCCCCTAGACAGGTGACAGAGGCAGCAGGCAGGGCTTCCTGATTCCGAGTGTAGTGTTCATTCTAATATCCATTATTTAAGAAGCAAAAACAACAAACTGAAAAAGAAGAACCAGAGAATGGAACCTATGCAAGTGGAGAAGGCAGGTTATTTATTTTTGAAATAAGAAGGGTAAAGAATATCTTTCAATGACCTTCATCTAGAAAGGGGCCGAGTAAAGCGTATGGAGACCTGACCCACGCAGGACAAACTGCAGGGAGGCGGCAGACACCGTCCTCTCGGGTCCACGGCCCAGCCTCAGCCTGACCGTCCAGCCTCATCCCCTAACCCAAGGAGGCACTGGCTGCTTGGGCATCTGGGCCATAGCCAAGCAGAGATATAAAAAACCAACAAGATGCAACAGAGATTTTCTCAGCAGGTTGGGCTAGAATGGTTGTGAACCTCAAACTGTCATTTCTACAGTAAGGATAGTAAGACTAATAGCAATACTAATATTTCACATATTACTTTAGAGATAAAGAGAGACGGCTTATATAAAAGCACACATCTGGCATATAACAAGTGCTTCAGCAATATTAGCTCAATCTGATGACAACCGTGCCACCCCAGATGGTATCTGATACAATCAAGAATATGAATCGGTCATCAGCACCGTGAATGCAACTCCCCATCAAGCATATCCAGGTTGCATGGAGGAATAAGGCTCTCTAGGGTGCTTATTACAACATATGCTACAAATGAGGATGGGAACCAGGTGATGTTTGCTTCAAGCCCACCACCCCATGGCTGCTGGCACAGCTGAGGTGGTGAGCAGGGTGGAGCTGGGTAAATGGTTTCCACATTAGCCCAATAGACAAACGGCTGCACGGAGCCTGCCTGCCCGCCTGTCTTCTGGAAGTTGAGCAGGTGACAGAGCTGTCCTCCCACCACCACCCCTCGTGCACACCTCTTCGCCCCTGGCCCCAGGAGGCTGAGTCTTGGTGGCCACCCAGGAGGGGAGAGCAGGCAAAGAGGAGGTGCTCTGGACAGAGGGAGCAGGCCCGGGTCCCGGAGCTGCCACACCAGCCTCCGACATGTCACGTTGGTTTTCTCACAGCCCCACCACACTAGAACTTCCAGCAGTGGGAGGAGGGGACGCAAGGAAAAACTCAGACCTTGGAAGGGAGCATCAAAGCGCTGTGGGCAGTGGGACGCTGGGACCCCATCCTGGGGCTTTGGCCCCCTCTCCAGGACATGCTGTGGGGCCCCGCAGCACAAGCCCTGCCCTACAGCTCTATCAGGCGGAGGCTGCAGCCGTGCTGTGCTTCGAGGGCAGGGCGCTGTTGGATGAGGTTGCGGGGTTGTGGTAGCGTGGCACCACATACTGGGGGCTTTAAAACGGAACAGATTCTCTCGTCGCTCTAGAGGCCAGAGGTCTGAAATGAAGGTGCTGTGAGAGCCACACTCCCTCTGAAACCTCCGGGAGGATCCTTGCTCGCCTCTTCCACCCTTCAGCAGCCCGTATTCCACGGCTCGTGGCAGCAGCTCTGCAATCTTCTGCCTCCGCCCTCACAAGCCTTCTTGCCTGTGCCTCTGGATGCAATTTCCCTCTTCTTAGAAGGACTCCAGGCATAGTGAACGAGGGCCCGTTCTAATGGCCTCATCCTAATTTATATGTTAATCACCTGCAAAAACCCCCTTTCAAATAAGGTCTCATTCACAGGTACGGAGTGTAGGGGGTGTGGGACTTCGACCATTTTTTTGGAGAATCCAATTCCATCGCACTGTTCATCTTTGTGTCCTCGACGCCCAGCCCAGTCCCTGGAAAGTACACAGAAACGAGTTGACTGCTTTCTGGTCCCAGCACTAACCCTGTGGAAACATGGTTCTTAGCCATGGCTCTCTATTTCTTTATTCACAAGTTGAAAATTTGCATCCTATTTTCTCAAATTCCCCCCTCACCCTGTTGCATCCTTCCTCTTCCCCTCCCCAGCACAGTGGAGGTCACTGCAGAGTTACCCCCTACAAAGAGCTCCCCAGAAGAAGGCCAGCAGAGCTGCAGGGCACCCCCCCTCCAGGACCAGGCCTCTGGCTCATGGAAAAGACGCTGGGAGCCTGGGGTTACGAAGCACACTGGTCTTTGTCGTACATTCATCAGCAACTTCACTGCCAGGTCAGAGTATATCAAAACACAGAGGCCCTGGCAGACGCCCCAAAGCCTGGTGATATCCGATTGGTCCGTGACCAGCCATGGGTTGGCAGAGAGGGCTTCCTGTCAACAGGAAGTAAAGGACAGGGATTAAATTATTTTCAAAGTAGGTAGTGGAAGAAAGAGATGAGTGAGATTCCAATTAACCATTCCAAGGCTGGGCTAAAATACAGTTCCACCAAAGCACCTTCTTCTACCGGGGAAGCTCAGCCAGTTAGTAGCTAACCCCTTCCTCTGGTCTGGGCGCACGAGCCGTGCAATGAGTAATGGTGCGGGCTTCTAAGAACTCCCTGTGGTTAAGCCCGAAGGACACAGCTTAACTCTCAGGTGGCCCCTTTGCTCATCTCAGAGCGAGTCACAGTTAATGAACCAAGCAAAGTCACGACTCTGTTTCAACATCACAGCTCAGCTGTCCATCGGCCTTTGTTTGTTCCACATTTTAAATGACGTTGATGGAACTGTGGGGTTATCAGGATGGGCTGGTTCACCGTCTTGAAAGGAACGAGAGATAGCTGGTGCTTCATCAGTGATCGCGCTCACTGGCCCCATTTTGGCTGAAGGGAGAGCGGAGGGAGGAGAACGGGTGAACCAGATTCTCACTCCGCTCCTGTCAGTGTCTGTAGCTCTACTCGGTAACCTTAGTGGCCCCCATAAATGTAAAAAGGTGCCTAGAAACAGAAAGACACTGGCCATGAGCTGAATACACCAAAATCAGCTCTTATAGGAAAACAGGGAAAGCAAGAGAAAATAAACAGCCAAGAAACAGGAATATTTAAGAGCACATGTATTTGCCTGAAGGTTTTAGAAGAGACAAACGGATTTACAAACTATGTAAGTGAAGTCTGAGTAGATGAAGAGGCGTTGGCCAATAAAAAGTGCTTCCAAATGATTTCTTCAGCCAGTCTAGTGTTTAGCACAGTAAAAATTGCAAACCCTGAGTGCAAACTAGCAATATTGTTCTGCTAGGTTTTATTGGCGGGCGGGGCGGGGGCGGGTAGTTCAAAGAGGCAGGAAAAGACACTAGTAATGCACTGAGAACCCTAACAAGTTGGTGATGTGTGAAAAGATGCAATATTGATTGAACTCACCAACTCGGTTGGGCTGCTGCTTCTGTTTATGTTAATTCAGTACTCGAGCTGGGAAATCACGATCCGGGATTTAACTCTTTGCATTCATCGGCAGGCTGCTCCTCTGCGGTATGCAGAACCTTGTTTATACAAGAATCTTGGAACCCTCCACAAAGAGGTTCTAGCGTGAATAGGGCAGCAGGGGCTAGATGAGGGCAGAGATGCACATTTCACCTCCATGTAATTAACCCTGTCATCTACCATGTCATGATGAACAGGCTTTTTCTGAGCTGGGCATTTGTGAAGTAGGGATAAGAGGATGAGGCAGCTCCAGGATGACTCCCGCAAGTCACTGAGCATGCGACTCTGCAGGCCCACGGGTTTGTGCAGGTTCCGCACTACTCCCCCATGTGAGCTGCTCCATGGGCGTCCCTGTGCCCTCTGTGTGCCAGAGTCTTCAAGGAAGTGATCACGCGTCACTGTTTAGCTGCCCGTTCCCTCTAGGACCAGCACTGGGCTGTGCTCAAGCGGCATTGAGCCAATGTGCTGTGCCCCACTGAGGACGTCCCCTCGCTGACGAGCCCTCTCACACCCCGCGTGCTGCAGAGCGACAACCAAGCTTCGTCAAAAACCCTGGAGCCACAGGCCAATCTGAGGTCCCCATCACTGAGAAGTTTGACTACTGAAGGTCCCCATAGCATACTCTGGGCCCTACTGGAGCTTATGGCAGGGCATCTAAGATGCATCAAGCCACTGAAGGGCTGAGTCAAGAAAGCTTGCAGTGTGGCCTAACGGGCTGGCCCACATTGGCAGCTCTGGCTACAGGCTGGTTTGGGCATTCATCTTTATTTGGAAACCAAATGTTGAATTGCTTTGTTGAATAGTCAGAAGTCAAGGATATCTCTTCTCAATGATGGCTGAAAAGGTGCAGATGATAGACAGATAGACAGACAGACAGGCAGACAGACAGAGGAATAACTCATAGGGGCAGAAGAAATGGAACAGTATTACACCAGGGAAGCTATTAATAGTACCCAATTGTTTTTAAGCCCCAGTAGGTACAAGAATCACTGGAGAACTTAAGAAAAATGCAAACTCATGGATCCCACCCTCAGACATTCTGATTCAGCGAGTCTGGGCTAAGAAGCAGGATTTTATATTCTAAACAAACACTGGGTGCTTCTACTTAAGCTAGTCCGGGAACCACACTTTGCAAAACATTGCCCTAAACCCTAATCCAGCAAATCTTGCTCAGGATGGTACACACTGGCCAAGGTCAAAGCTGCCGCCTCCACTGTGCCACACAGCATCCCCCTTCCCTTTGCCGAGGCTTCCATCCAGAGCATTTCAGTGGTGTGAGGGGCACAAAGCAGTCATGGTTGCATCCTCCAGCTCCGGGGCAGGACACAGCTCCCCTTCCCACCCTCATCCTGGAGTTCCCAGCAGCTCATCCAGCCAGATAGAGGCTACAGGGCAGGAGCTGGGTGCAAAGGTCCTAGGCCATCACCAGCACGGAGGGTGCGTGGCCTCCTCACTGCACGTGGCTTTCCTCGAGGCCATGCAGCAGGGGGAGGCATGACTGGCAACAGGCCCGCCCAAGCCCAGTCCCATCTCTGCAAACGTTGTGACTGCCCAGCTGCCCTGGCTCTATTTTTAGTTTGTCTCCAGTGACTATGCAGGCTTTCTGGAGCACCTCTCCCCAGAGGGCCAGCGACATGTGCATTCTGACAGAAATGCCCCACTCAGTGGCAACCATCCGAACTCCTCCAGCCTGCCTCAGTGTCCCCAAAGGCTTCTGCCTTGGGTCCATCTGTCTGACGTCTTCCCTCCCCCCAGCCTCCTGCTCTGTCATTGGCTTGAAACAGTTCGAGAGATGCACAACATGCCAGCCAGCCTTGATTAAAGCATGTCTATGGGATCTATGAACTTTAGCATTAATAGGGAAGCTGCTTTTTCTTAGAGTGACATAAAGAAGAAAGAACATGCTTGCTACTAAAGTCTCGGCAGAATACCACGCACAGCTATGCTCCTGGCGAGTGATTTCCGAAAACCATTCCATCGCCTTCATGATAGTCATGCCTTACAAGAGGCATGGAGGCTCAGAGCACGGAGCCGAGTCAGGGTGCCAACAGGCCAGGACTCTGACCTTTACGGCCCTTTGTTACTTTTAAAGGTCAGCATGGCCTCAGGATAGAATCTGCCTTCAGTCCTTCCCTTTCCTCTCCTTTGCATCCTCCTCCCTCCTCCTCCAAGACCCTGTAGCTGCGCCCATAAAGGTGACACAAAACGCCTAAGACTGAAACCAAGCAAGGCAACATCTTCATGGTCTAAGGGCCGTGTTCCCTTCCCCAGGACACAGCCATCAACTGAATTCAATTGATAAATTACTTAGTAGTTCTAGGTCTCCACTACCAGCCACTACCCACTGGCCTTAGGCTGTCCCCTAAAATGGATTCTTCCTTCCTGGTGTCCCAAAGCCTAGACGGGCTGTTGACAGGAAGAGGGTAGTGGGGACATTCAAGATCATCAGAGCCCGAGAGAGGAGGTTTGCAGTAATTGCCTCCAACACCCTAGGCCACGGTTCTGTTTATGATATGGGCTGGTGGCTGCGGTCCCCAAAACGACTCACTCGAATTCAATGAAGAGACAAGCTGCTTGGGCACCAGGATTCAGAGTTACTCCTCAGAATCCAAGATGTCCTTGGCAATGGCAGTTCCTGGACACCACAATCCTCTGAGGCTGGGGTGAGGAAGTAGACATGATTCCCCATGGATGTGCTGCCCTCTGCTGAGATACACTCGGGCTATGACCAGACTCACCATTTCCCCAAGAACCGGCCCGTTATCCCACATACCTCCACATCAGTGCCTGCTAACTCAACCCCCTGCCATCCACTAGGTTGGCCTTCTCACGTCCCACGTCTGCCCTTCTGCATTCTCTCATTGCAACTGCAGTTCAGGCTCTCGGACCCTTACCCTGGGCTTTTGCCAAAGTACTTGGGTTGGTTCCCTTGACACCAGCCCCTTTCCCATCACTCCACTCTGCACTGGAGCGTTGTTTTCTTTACCTTTAATGGCTTCTTAGTTTAGTCCCCCAACAAAGACACTCAGACAGGAACTTAGGTTCAGGAGTTTATCCCAGGAAGTGCGGGCAAGGGAATGGGGAAGCTGAGGCAGGAACTGGCCAGAAGGACCAGTAAGGTACATTATTGAGTGAGTTACACTGTGGATCCCCACCCTGCTAGGGATCCCCCTGAGGCACCCTGCAGAACCCAGGTCAGAACTTCCCACTGAGAAGCAGGGTGGCTGGGCCATTGGCCACCAACTAGACCTCTCCTGGGTTGGGGGTTGCCCCTCAGGGCATAATCCCAGCACTTCCAGGGGTTCCCGCACTAGGCTGAGCAAGCTGCCAGGGTCTGAGAGGATTCCCTCAGGTGAGGAGGGAGACATGAGTAAGACGCTGTCCACCGAGGCTGCAGGTGGGCTGGGCCCCGGGCACCAGAAGGAGGCTATCCACAGCGTCCACCGAAGCTTCTTCATGCCTTAAGGAGGGGGTCCTCACTCCTTGGGCCTGGCCTTCAAGGCAGCATTGCCAGATCAAATACAGGACACCCCCATTAATCTGGGATTTCACATCAACAATGGATAGTTTTTAGTATATCCCAAATATTGCATGGCACATACCTATGCTAAAAAATGATTCATCCTGTATCTGAAATCTAGATTTAACTAGGCATTTTGTACTTTTAGTTACTACAGCTGGCAACCCTATGTCCAGGTGTTGCCTGATCCGGTCTCAAACCATTTTCTATGACCCTGGCTCTCAAATCCTTTCTCCAGGAGGTGTGGCTCTTCAGCCGGAAGCAGCCATCCCTCCTGCCCGATTCTGTGGGGTGCTCCCACTGGTTCCTTAGTGAGAGTATCACCCCCACTTCTCCTACATGACTCCTGCCTGCCATCTCTGGGTGTACAGTCTCTCTGAACACATCAGGCACTGTCATCACTCCTGACGCCTCTAGAAGCAGGTGTGGTCTGCACTGGTCATCGTATGCCCCTGGATCATTTGCTAGCCTTTGTCTGAAAGCCTCATTTTCCCAGCAAGGTTATAACTGCCACCTAGCCTGGCACAATGATCAATAGGTAATGACCATTTGGCAGATGAGGGGACCTCCCTGGTGCCCCCAGCAACTGCAAGCCCTGTGAGGACTTGGGCCGATCTTCCCCAGATCTCACCCTAACCAGAGCCTGGGCACATGGTCACCCTCAGCCACTGTGGAATAACTGAATGAATACTACTTTTGCGGCGAGCTGGCTCATGCCAAGAACGTTATGAAAAACTGCCAAAGTCACCAATAGCAGGAAGAAGGGTGGTCTAAGGACCCTGACTATAACATGGTTTTTCAGCATTCACAGCCTGGCCTCACAATCCTTTTTCTGGTCCTGGATTTTGTCTCACATTACCGCTGGCACCACCCCATGGGCACACCCACACATCACTCACATCCTGCATTTGGAACCAGCCTCACCATGTGGCTGCCACACAAAATGGCCCAACCACTGGACAATGGCATGTTCTTGTTACTCTCTATACATTTTTTTAAAAACTAGGTGTCTGATGTATATGTATATGTATATGTATTCCCCATACATTTATAGGACACTTTACATTTGTTAGGAGTTTTTCCGGGACGGGTGTGATGGCTCACGCCTGTAATCCCAACACTTTGGGAGGCCAAGGTGGGCGGATCGCTTCAGCCCAGCCCATGTGTACCAGCTTTGGGCAACATGGTAAAACCTCATCTTTACAAAAAAACTAAATAAATTAGCTGGCTGTGGTGGCACATGCCTGTAGTCCCGGTTACCCAGGAGGCTGAGGTGGGAGGACCACTTGAGCCTGGGGAGGCTGAGGCTGCAGTGAGCCATGACTGCACTACTGCATTCCCACCTGGGGAACAGAGTGAGACCCTGACTCAAAACAAAACAAAAAAACAAAACAAAAAACAACAAAGAAGAGTTTCCCATGAGTCATTTTATTTCAATATCCCTATAAAGCAGGAAAAACGGGTATTATTTCCTGCATTTCACAAATGGGAGAAACGGTAGTTACACGGTTAGCTCCAGTGATCACTGTTTAAGAGGTCTGTGGCAGCAACATCTAACGTGTAATTCAAACACGGTTTTAAATGTCTTACATGAGAGATGTAAACAAGAATGTTTCATTTTCAAATAGAGCACTTATGTCCGCATAATCGGGTCACCACCGTGGGGGCCACACAGCAGCCGGGGGTCCAGGTTTCCTGCCCCAGAGCTTCCCAGCCAGGGAGAGCTGGCCGAGGGACCGTGTGGGGCTATTTGGCATCAGGTGTCTGGAATCCCGCCCCTGGACTCCACCTTCTTCATCCAAGCGTTAGACACGTGTGGGCCGGAATTTACACAGGAGGACCTTAGCGGGGCGTCCAAAAGAAGGGTGGCTTAGCAAACACGGGGCAGTGCCCCCTGGAATTCACAGTGGGAAGTGAGTGGCCTGCCTCGGCCATGCCAGCTGCGCCTGACGCTGTCGGGAAGGCTTAGCTTTAATGAGGGGTCCAGACAGCCCATTCACTGTGCACTCCCACCCTGCCCCGGGAGATCAAAATAACTTTCTCCACGGAGCACTCTGCTGTGTGTGTGTGTGTGTGTGTGTACACAAACACAAACATTTACTTGGTTGGCTGAGGCGGAGGGTGTGACCCAGTGGGCCGCCACACCTCCCACCACCCGACCCCCCTACGCGGAGGAGAGGAACAGTGGCCGCCGGCTACCTGGGCGCCGTCCCGAAGGGAGGAAGCACCACCCGGCCCGCCGCCCCTCTGGCTGGACAAAGTGAAGCCTCAGATAGATCCGAGTCGCCAATGTCCTCCCGGGCGGCCGTCGCGGCCGGGGCTGAAGTTCAATGCAGCCTGCATGGGTTAGGGAGCTCCGAGTCCCCAAATACCACAGAGACCCCAAGTACACTCCTGGGGCGGGGGAAGGGAACGGCTGCAGAGGACACCCCCGCTCCAGGCCCAGAAACACCCCGAGGGAGACTGGGGTGGAGGGGGTGCATTGGAAGGCGCAGCTACACAGCTCCCCCCACCTCCCGCCCCGCTGCTTTCCCCACCCACCGTCCCTCCCCTCCTCTGCCCTCCCCTCCCTCCTTCTCCGGCTGCCGAGCGCGGGCTCCACCTCCCCGGAGCGCAGTCCACACCGTCCCTGTTCAGCAAAACAACACAACGCACCGCCCCCCGCACCAGCACCCGGCTGGATACCGGGCTACGCCCAGCCGCCCACCAGCCGCGCCCGGCGCCCCCTCTAGTCTGCAGCCGCCTAGTCCCCGCCCCAGGCGGAGCCCCAGCCCGGGCTGCACGCGGGCAGAGGGAGAGAGATCGAGCCCCGGCTCCGCCAGCCCAGCTCGGGCCCTGTCCCTCTACCCTTTCCCCGAGCCGCCCGAAGTGACAGGAGGGGCACGCACGGCGCGCGCGGGGCGTCCAGCGTTAACCGCTTCGGCGCCGGGGACCGGAGCGACAGGAGGGCTGGGGAGCAGGGGACCGAGAGCTGGGACTCACCGGAATGTGCACGCGCAGAGAACGCCTCTTCTGGCTGGCATTTTTCTTGCCGCCGCTCCCGCCGGGGCTGGAAACATCTTTTTTCTTCTTGGTGTCCATAACCGCGCTTCCCATAACTCTAACCAGAAGTTGATTCTGGGTAACTCCTCGGGGGTTCGGTCCCCTCCTTCCCTGCCCCGGCCGCTGCCTTCGGACTGGAGCCGCGCGCTCTGTTACACCCTGAAGCCACCTCGTGGGGACTTCCGCGGGGAGGGAGAGTGAGCAGGGAACTCGTGCCGCCGCCGCCGGAGCGCCGAGTTCAAGCGTCCTTTCCTACGGAACTCTCGCAGGCAGAATCAGTCAAAGCCCGTCCCGGTTCTGGTGTCTCGCGGGTTACGCGTGGCTGAGGTCTCCCGCTGGGTGACAAAGTTTTCTTCCTTTTGCAAAGGGAAGAAACATTTTCCACCCTTTCGGCTCCTCCCACAGATTCCCAGAGGTAATCTGAAAGGCAGGTGCAATTAAAACCAGCAATTTGGAAAACAACCCTCCTATGCCTGTGCCCAAGTGGGGAATCTGGAGCCAGCGAGACCGTTCGTGCATAAATGTAATCCTCGGCCGCAGAATAAACCAGCTCGGAGCCTGCAGCTGGGTCCGTCCTCCTTTCTGGGCGAAAGGGAGGGCGGCGGGGGAAGAGGAGGTGCAAGGCGAGCCCTCTGCGCAATTGGGCTACGGGCGGCCGCTGGCAGAAGTTCTGGCGGCGGCGCTCGCGGCCCTGCGCGCCGGAGGGGGCGCCCGGAGCCCTGCGGGCCGAGAAGAGCAGGGCGCCCGCTTCTCGCCCCCCGCCGCGCGGCGGCCCCAGGGGACCGCGAGGGGACAGTGAGGGGCCGGGCCTGGCACCGACGCAAGCTCGGGGAGCGCGGGCGGTGGGAGGCGGCGCGTGTTGAACAGGAAGTGCGCGGCGTGCAGCGCCACCGTCCCTCTCCCAGCCGCCCCACGCCGCCCTCGTCGCCGCGCCCCGTCCCCTGCGGCCGCCGCCGCTCGAGACTCGCTCCGAGCTGGTTTCGGACCCATCCCGCCTCCCGCCGTCTCAGTGTGTGCTCGACCCCTTGAAACACGCCCCCGCCGCCGCCCCGCCGCAGACTGGGCAGCCAGGAAGCCCACGGCCTCGGGGGGCTGCGCGCGGAGCAGCACGTGCTTCGCTAAACACCGCAGCCGCAGGTCCTGCCCCGCCCCGCGCGCGCACTCGAACCCGCCCAGAGAGCGGTGCGCGGCGCTGGGTGCGAGCAGGGTCTCCCCATCCCCACCCCCACCCCCACCCCCACCCCACCCCACCCCACCCCGCCCGGCTTTTTTCAGGTTCATCAAGGTTTGCATAGTGGATCCGCGGTAAGTGCGTGTCCCCCCGCCGCGGGAAACGTGGGGCTTCTGAGACTGCGGAAAGAATTGGGAGAAGGAGAAGGAGAGGGCTGGAAGATCCGGGCGAGGGTTCCCCGTGCTGCCCAGGTCCTTTAGAGCCCCTGGTGGGCATCCGGTACCGCCTGCTGCCGAGGGCCCTAGAGGGGTTAGGGGAGGGGGCTGGTGGGTCCCCGTCCCCAGATGCGCCCCAGGATGGCGCAACCTCGGGGGAGTGCTGGCTTGGGGGTCGTTTCCCCTCCCGCTCTAGTTTCTGAGGATGTGATGACCCCAAAGGTCATTGGCGCTCCCAGAATGCTGACGTCAGCTCAGCCGCTCAGAGTAATCAGTAATGCAGGGAGGCTACCCGCAGAGTGAACGCGACAGGGGTCGCTTTGGGGACACCATAGGGCCTTTACTCGTGTTGAGGTGGGTGCTTTCGCAGGACTCCCTCCTCAGGGGAGGAGGCATTATCAGCCCACCCGAAGGATCACCCCTTAGGAAGCAGGCGTGCACACCCTTCCTTTCAGCTGCTTGCCGGGTCGCTTTTCCAACCCAATTCCAGCAGCTTGCACAAAATCCTTACAGCTTGGGTGGTTCCCTGGCTCACAGGGGTGGGTTTATATTCTTTCTCCTTCTCCTCTGCTCTCTGGTCCAGAATGAAGCCAGCCTGGAAGATCCCCAGTCTCCAGACAGAGCCTGACAGGTGCAGATGCTCTGGGAGGACCGTGTCTGGGTTCAGCACCAGGCAGCCATCCTGGCCCCACAGGTGTGGGACGCCTGGGTCTTCTCCTAGCTGGCTTCTTGCTGGAGGATTTCAAGAGACCCAGCAAGACTGTATTGTCCCACTGAATGCTCAAGATATTGGTTACAAGTAGAAAAGGGGAGGGGCTAGTATTTAGCCTCTGTCCCCGCTCAAAAGTATTCCCAATTGTCATTTGTGTCGTCTCTTTAGCTTACAGTTTTAATCCTTGTCAAAATGATCATTTGCCAGGGTGCATAAACCTGATGCGGGTTTAATGAGAACTGGTTTTAAAGGAAAATGGGGCCATCAGAAGGAAGCTGGCTGGAGTGAAGAGACGTCTGGGAAGAGCCCCTGGCGGGGGCCCTCATTCCACTGGGTGACCCAAGAGAAAACCGCCATGGCGCTTCTCATTCGAAATGTTTTCTTTACGGACAGTGTTTAGCAATTGTTATAATGTGTACTTTTGTTGATTGATCTGTGTAAATATGTAAAATAATTTGTTCTCTGAGTTAATTTTGTTGGAACAAAGACTTTAGTGCTTCCTAAATTAAAACATTTTACTGTATTTTAAGAGCCTTTCTTTTTTTTTTTTTTTTTTTCTTTTTTGGTGCTTCTGACATTACAAGGTATAAATACTGGGTTTTGTCCAGGGTTCCTGGCTCAGCACTCCTGTCATCCTCATCACAGTCATTGTAATAATGTTGGGGTGCTTTAGGCCTCAGAAGCAGGCCCCAGGAAACAATCTCTCCTCTGAACTTCCCCTGCCCCCTCTTCACCACCTCACCAGCCCAAGGCCGGACTCTAATCCTCCCTCATCTGTCTGACTGTGGGACTTAAGACCCTCTGTTCCGAAGGAGCCCTGCCCCATTCCCGAGAGGAAGAAATCCTGCACGGAAAGGCCAGTAACGATCGGAATAGGCAGGCCTTGTTGGGTGTCCGCACTTACTCTGTCACTATTAGATCATACCTTTTTGTTTGATCACATTTCTGCATGGTTGTCAATCGTGCCTGTCCAATGAAGTCTCCATAAGAAGTCCAAGAGGTCTGGGTTTGGGAGCTTCTGGATCTCTGGACACGTGGAGGCTGCTGGAAAACAGTGTGCTTGGGGAAGCTCCCTGCCTGTTCTCCCTGTACATCCGTCATCTGGATTCTTGGTAATATGCATTATAATAAACCTTTAAATGTACATTTCCCTGAGTTCTGTGTACCACTCTAGCAAATTAATGAACCTGAGAGGGGGTTGTGGGAACCCTAGTTGAGAGCCCAGCCTGTCGGTCAGAAGCTCCGGATGCCTGGACTTGCAACTGGTATGTGAAGTGGGATGGGGGGCGTGCCTTGGGGACTGAGCCCTCAACCTGTGGGATCTGCCGCTATCTCCAGGTGGACAGTGTCAGAAATGAGTTGGAGGACACCCTGGTGTTTCCTGCAGAATTGGTTGCTTGCTTGGTAGTGGGGAGAACCCCCCAGCACACACATTTGGTGACATGAACCTTCCGCGTTGATGATTGTCGTAATGTGAGAGCAGAGGAAAAAACAATTTGGGATTTTTCCCTTCAGGGTTCTATATGTGAATATTTCTGAATTATGGGGGTTGCTTATAAATGATGTCAGAAGAAGCTTACCTGACATTTTTTTCCTCCTAAAGATATATTAACAAATTGATCACAAATCTGACTGGTGGAGCCTCAGAGTGGAAGAAACACAGTAATTGTTTTGATTTGAGGTGTTTTCTGAAAACCCCCACCTTCCCCTCCCGTTGGTGTGCACACAGTTATATGTGTTATGTGGCGGGCCCATGCGACATTGTCCATCTAATGACCCCTGACATTCACTGTTTCTGTATGCCCTACCTATGACCTCCTTCTCAAAATTAATGCAGTAAAATCTGTGCTGAACAAAAGGCCAATACTTTAAGTAAGGCTCTGACAATGTCACTGATTCTGCCTTTTGCCTCAGGTGCCGATATTGCTTGGCTCAGCACCGTTACTGATTCTGTCTTTATGTAGAATTCTGATGTTTAGAAAGATATTGCATTAAATATTCTTTATCTTGGTGAGTTTTTGGCACCCCCTTAAAATTTGCGCCTGAGGCCAGTGCCTCATTCACCTCTCCCTTGTCTTCCGGGAAGGATGAGGAGAACTTGGCCAGGCCTGGAGCTGGGGCTGGGGCTGGATCTGGGGCTGGGGTCAGGGCTAGGGCTTGGGCCAAAGCACCTAGCTTGCTTCAGCCAGAGGAGCTGCCTCTGATCAGCTATGCCATGGGGGCAGGCCCCTTAGTTCCCCATCTGTAAGAGAGGTGGTCTTCAGAATATTTCTGTGGCCTCTTTAAGGAAGCGTGTATTTTTGTCCTGATTGTATTTGGTATGTCTTTGTTAAATGTATTGCTCTAGTAATTTATTTTTTATTGAATTTTACAAAGTATCATTCCACAGTAAGTTGGAAATTAAAAACAAACAGAAACAAATAAAAAATCACCCAAGGGCCGGGCGCGGTGGCTCACGCCTGTAATCCCTGCACTTTGGGAGGCCGAGGCGGGCGGATCACGAGGTCAGGAGATCGAGACCATCCTGGCTAACACGGTGAAACCCCATCTCTACTAAAATACAAAAAATTAGCCGGGCGTGGTGGCGGGCGCCTGTAGTCCCAGCTACTCGGGAGGCTGAGGCAGGAGAATGGTGAGAACCCGGGAGGCGGAGCTTGCAGTGAGCCGAGATGGTGCCACTGCACTCCAGCCTGGGCAACAGAGTGAAGACTCCGCCTCAAAAAAAAAAGAAAACCACCCAAGGCCCTTCCTACCGATGGTTTGGGATAGCTTGTTGCAGAAAGGGGCATGTTTAGTATATTAGTCTGTTCCCATGCTGCTGATAAAGACATACCTGAGATTGGGTAATTTATAAAGGAAAGAGGTTTAATTGACTCATAGTTCCACATGGCTGGGGAGGCCTCTCAAAAGCAAGGAGCAAAGTCACATCTTACATGACAGCAGGAAACAGAGCATGTGCAGGGGGACTCCCATTTATAAAACCATCAGATCTCACGAGACCTATTCACTATCACGAGAACAGCCTGGGAAAGACCCGCCCCCATGATTTCTCCCACAACACATGAGAATTATGGGAGCTACGATTTGAGATGAGATTTGGGTGGGGACACAGCCAAAGCATATCATCGAGGCGGCTTCCTTTTGGGGGCATCATTGGCCCAGACTGGTGAGCATGAGAGTTAATAACATGCAGCTTCTATTAGGTGACAGTGCTAAGGGCTCTTAAACATGTTAGCACATTGAATGCGGGGGAAAGATATGATTGGCACGTTTTATACCACACACGTGTTTGTGTCATTGCTGTCCCACTATACTAGTATCCCAGACCAACATCACCTGCAAATACTTGGGGTACCCATTTCTGAATGCTGTCACCTCCCAGGGCTCTAGCTCAACACACTGGCCCACCAGGGTGAGCCACCTCTTCCCCAGCCAGGCAACATTTCGTTCAGAGGTGATCGTTTAAAATGCTGCACCCAGGGCCAGGGCCTACAACTCGCTGAGAAGTGAAATACCCAGAGTAGGAGAGTTAACATAAAGGAAATCCTCGATTAGAGCTTATGAAGGGGACACTGGCTGTTTAATTTCACTTAACCTAGTTTTCCAAACTTACTTGTTCCCTTATACCCACCCATGCTTTTAAAAAAAAAAAAAAATTTGTCTGTTATTCCATATAAATGAAAATGACTTTGGAAACCGTGAGTCATCTTTATATAGTATTGACAATTTAGAAAGTCTTGGAATTGGGGGTGTCCTCAGGGGTTTGAAGTCCACGTTTACCCTGGGTGCTTAGAATGTTGCAGTTAGAAGGAAGCTCTGTGATCGTGAGATGGATGTCTGTGTCTGATGAGTTCCCAACCTGAGTGACAGTGGATTCCACATTGCAAAGAAGAAAGGAACTTTTTGATCATCAATGACATGCAGGCACCATGTTAGGTACTTCATATCAACTATCTCACCTAATTTCCACTAAAATCCCCCAAGAGAATGATCACATCCACTTTACAGATGAAGGGAACAGAAACCTAGTTACTGGAATCTGCACTGACATTCATTTCACTTCTGCCCATGAGTATGAATTGGCTGTGCCCTCAAGGAAAACATAAAAAATGTGGCTCCCTCCGCTTTTAAGAACTTTACTGAAGACTCTTTAGGAAATGCCTTTGGGGTAACCTTGGACCGACTAAGAAGGACCAACCAACTGAGAACATCTTAGCTGCCTTGGTCTATTTGCCTGTGACACAAATGGAGAGAACAATGGTCTGTATATGCAGGAAGACGGCGGCTCAATTTTACAACTCTTAGAAAAACTAAACAGCAAAGTCTGGGCTCGGGACTCTGTAAATACTTTGATAACTTATTGAATACCAAGCTAAGGGGGTGTTATCTAATCGTGAAAAACAGGACAAAGAGTCACATTCCAGTTTTTATTTCCTTTAAGCTTGGGCAATGATTGTGTAACCTTGTGATGGCTTTTGCTCCCTGGTACAAATGGAGTCATCAGTATCGATCCACGCAGAGAAGTGGAGGCAGGGGCCCAGGACCAGTGGGAACACTGCTTTGGGACAACACATCTCCTGACTGCCCCTTTCTGGGTCCGTTTTTATTTTTCCGGGCACCTGTGCCAGCCACCTCCTTGGACTGTGCTCCAGGTAGCTCTTCATCCATGATGCCAGTCAACCACAAGGCAGTCCTCATCGTGAAATCCAAGAAGTGCTTTGGATGAAGGTAAAGGTGAACGCTGTAGCAATGTTCTCCCAAACGACAGATTTGCTGTGCATATCTTCTCTCTAGAGAATAGCTTCGTGTCTTGGCCAGCTCTGTATCTGAGCACACACTCAGCAGTTCTACAGAATGACAGATTCCCCAAGCAGGGCACGTGTATCCACAAGTGCTGTGCAGTGAGGAGGTGCCTGTTTGACAAATAACAGAATAGGGAATCCCCAGCAATGATGCCCCCTTCCCGACTAAGGGTAGTAGTCATGTAAACCGCGTTAGTTGGGAATAAAGTCCTCGGTTCTGCCAACAGCTGCCTTTATAATTGTTTTGCAGAGTGTCCCATGTGACTTTTATCCTAGTGATCCAGCATTACCTCCCATTGGGGTGGAAGGTTTGGTCTCCCTGGGCTGCAGAATTTGACTCAAGGTCTGTGTGTGTTGGTTCTTGACTTTGTTATTAGCTCTCAACATGCGATAAACATCCTGATTAACCTTGGGAAATCCGAATACTACTATTACCTGAATATGGCTCTTGACTGGTTTCTGACCTCTCACCCATCTATGGGCACATGATTAAGTCATGTAAATTAATTGTAATAATTTCCCAAGCAAATAAAATTACTTTGGTGACGATATTGGTCTGAAAGGTCCTATATTGCAATGCAAATCTGACTGTTCACTTACATGTGAGGGTCTGTCTGAAGCTGTGGTTTGCCTGCACCATTGATACCATCCATTCCAGTGACATGCAGCTGAAAGCCAGAGCTGTTCTCTAGAATGCCAGTCATGGCTTTTCAACAAGACTCCAGAAAAAACAGATTTGCATGCTATGCCTTCGGACTTGGTAGCATTTGTAGAGCAGAGCGCCAGCTGCACAGAGGTGCACAAAGGCGGAGACCCGCTGACCTCCAAGCCCTGCTAGAGAGGCACAGCATCATCCTGACTCTCTGCAGAAGCTGTGTTCCTCCCAGAAGCCCCTGACAAACCCTGAGTTAGACTCACGCATGACCTTTCCAGAATTTATCTCTGTCCCTGTTCACTAGCACTTTATGCCATAATCAGTAAATGCCCATTTGGTGCACGCCAAAGCCCTCAAAGATGGTTAGTTCAAAAACTCTAGGCATGCAGGTGGTTCTCAAGGACATAGTGGTTTATGACAACACTCCCTGTGCCATGTGGGACAAAAGGTAATTTGTAAAATGTTCCTAAATCTAACTCCTAAGAATTGCCTAAGGTCTTGGGACAGTGAGAAAGTTTCCAAGTAGAACTCTGTACCATGGGCTTGCATAAGGTTCTTTGAAATCATTGCAACACGTGCTCCTGATAGCACCATTGTACTAAAGGTCTTGCCTTGTTTTTTTCTAGCTCCAGTCATTGTAGCTTTTTACCCTTTAGGTCAAAAAATGAAGCATAATTACAAAACAAAGTTCGTTGTTCTTTGACCTGCATGAGAGAACATTTTCCTGACACTGTAGAGCTTATGCACCCATGACCTGAAGGAGTTGCCAATATCTTACAGGGATGGATGCAGACATTTCTTTGGGTATCCAAAAGATAACTGTGTGCAGTGAAGGAGTGGGTGGGGTTCATTGCCAAAGCACAGCATTTGCCAAAGGCCCCCGGTGCTCACTGCGGTCAACACTGAGGCCGGCAAATTTGTCTGTGATTCTTGTAGTTAGGATGCAAGGAGAGCAGCTGTTTCTCATGGAGCTTCAAGGAGAGTCTGCCTCAGTAGGACCATTGGTTTCAACCCTATTGTTTATCTTTGCAGGTTTAAGAAGCTGGTGCAAATTGTTCACCAAGATGTTCCTGACACATCTCTAGAATTGTGTCATGGTAACCATTTCCCCAAAGACTGACTTATGGGCCAATATGGGGCTGTGCTCATTTGCATGGGGGGTCTGTTTTTGTGTGGCCCATTGCCTCTCCTCTTAGATCCATTCCCTGACCTGCCCGGCTATGGACTGCCAGGGCCTCTAGTCCCAGGATCTTTCACCAACTGGTGAAAGCTCTAGTCCGGCGAGCTTTGGCCAATAGAAGAGAGTGGGAGAGTGGGGTGGAGGGGTAGGAGGACAACAGAAGCCAGGGGTTTCTTCTGCTGTTGTTTTGCCTTGAGCAGCATCATGGGAAGCATTTCCTGCCTCTGTGGCTGTCGCCCCACTAGCCTGACCCTCCCTCAGTGGGCTCAGCATCTGCCGGCAGCCTTGACTGTGACCCTAGAGTCACGGAATATTTGAGCGGAACTCTGAAGGACATGGTGGGGTGAGCCATGTGGGTCGCTGGGGAGAGGATTCCATAATAGAAGGGTAAGATCGGGGTGTTTGAAGTTGGTGAAAGAGTGGTAGGACTTAACATATTGGACAGTAAGGGCCTTGGCTTTTATCTGAGTGAGATGAGATCATGTTGGAGAGCATCAACTAGAAGAATGACACAATCTGGTTCAGGCTTTTAAAGGATCTTAGCAGCCTGGCTGCATGGAGAGAAAAGGCTGTGCAAGTGACAGGGAAAGAACAGGGAGCACAGTGAGAAGGCCATTGTGTCATCAGGCAGGAGGTGACAGTGCTCAGGCCAGGGTAGGAGAGGAGCAGTGGCGAGAAGGCGTTGCTGTTTCTGAATATGTTTTGAAGACAGCTCAGAATTTGCTGATAGATTGGATGTGGGGTCTGAGAGAAGGAAAGGGCAGCATGGGAGCACCTGGAATGATCCCACTTACTGGGACAGGAGGGGCAGGGAGGGGCTGGGGAAATAGTTTGCTTTTGGATACTGTAAACTTCAGACATACATCAAATACCCAAGTGAAGAGTCCAGAGAGACAGGGGTCAGGGTGACAGGAGATGCTCGTGTGGAAGTCGCCCACCTAGGGATGGAATTTGAAGATGTGACATGGGAAGAGAAGGTCTCGGATGAGAGTGTAGATAGCAAAGAGGTCGGGACTGTACCTCACAGCCTCCAATAGCTGGAGGCTAGGGAGATAAGAAAGAGCCAATGAAGGGACCAGGAAAGAGCAGTCAGGGGGTCATCAGGGAATTGGGAGAAAGTGTCCCGCAGAGAGCAAGGGAGAGAAGAAGCAGTGAGTTAGAAGAGGAGGCCTGGAGGCCGCTGGTTAGCTTGCAGGAGCAGAGGAGCGTGACAGCAGTAGCCTGCTGGGACTGGCTCAGGACGTCCAGAGGAAAGGACGTGGTGAATAGTGAGAACTACTTCTAGGAACTTTGCTGTATGGGGGAGCAGAGAAATGAGGTGGTGAGCAGGGAAAAATGTGGGTCAAGAGAGGGCTTTTTTTTGTTTTTAAGATGGGGATATGGCCAGGCACGATGGTGCACGCTTGCAATCCCAGCACTTTGGGAGGCCAAGGCTGGTAGATCACCTCAGGTCAGGAGTTCAAGACCAGCCTGGGCAATATGGCAAAACCCCATCTCCACAAAAAAAATTCAAAAATTAGCCAGGTGTAGTGGCACAGGCATGTGGTCCCAGCTACTCAGGAGGCTGAGGTTCGGATCGTTTGAGCTCAGGAGGTCAAGGCTGCAGTGAGCCAAGATCCAGCTACTGCACTCTAGCCTGGGTGACAGAGTGAGACCCTGTCTCAAAAAAAAAAAAAAAAAAAAAAAAAAAGATGGGGGATATTACAACATGTTCGTGTGCTAACAACCCTGTAACATTCAGGGGAGGGAGTCGTGTTGATGGTGCAGGAAAGGAAGGGAAAACCTCACAGACAAGAGAGATGAGCTGAACCAGTGGCGTGGCCAGCCGCCAATAGGTGGGAAGTGGGACAGCTCACCCAGGTGACCGGAAGGGACCCCGTCGAATGCAGCCTGGGAGACACAGCTTGTGAGGCTCTTTCCTGAGAATTTCTGTTTTCCCCGTGAATAAGAGGCAGTACCACCAGTGGAGGGGAGGTTTGAAGGGAGAGAAAAGGTGAGATGGACTCTGGAGGGGCGTGGGAGGGTGAGGTCCATGCAGACGTTCTCCCCCGACAGAGGAGACCTGCTGTTGATGATGTTCTCTATCTTTTCTTCCAACTCAGCGGTAAGTCTTGAAGACTGTATATATCCGTTTATAGAGAGCTGCTTCATTCCTGAGAATGGCTGCCTAGTATCCCATGGTACAGCACTGCATAATTTATTATCGTTGTTTATGTATTTATTGTATTTATGTGTGCAGTCCTCTACTGAAGAAAATGTGGGCTGTTTCCAATGCTGGAATGCCATGCATATGTCATTTCACGCATTTTGAAGTGTGCTGAAGGACAAATGCTTAGATAGGGACTTGCTATAACAAGGTGTGAAGACATGATTCAGTTTCAGAGACAAGCGATTTGTTCTCCTTGGGACGTTCATCCGTTTGCAGTCTCACCCACAGTGTATGAACGTGCTTGTCTCTCTACACCTTCATCGACACAAATCTATTTCTAACTTTTTGATATTTGCCCATCTCTTAGGTGAAAACAGTATTTCGCACTTTTACTGTGCATTTTTCTTGTGACAAGTAAGAATGCACATCTTTTTACACGTTCGCGTGTCTTTTTTGAGTTCCCTTTCCATCCTTGTCTATTTGTGAGTTTTGCCTATTCTCCTATTGGGTGGCGGGTCATTTTCTTATCTACTTATGGGCACTTTTTATATATAAAGAAATTAGCTCCTCATCAGTGGGTGGCAAATATTTCTTCCCAGTTATTTGTCTTCTGAGTTTGTTTATTATGCCTTTTTTCCGTGCAGGATTTTTTTCTTTTTATAGGTTTTATTTTATTAATTTATTTGTTAAGTCTATTTGGGGTTTTCTGTCGTATTTAGAGAAGCCCTTCCTACTTCAAAATTATTTTTTAAATCTCTCCCATATTTACTTCGCATTTGTATGGTTTCTCTTTTTTTAACACAAAAATCATGTTACATTTAAATCTTTTTTTTTTTTTCTATATGGCATTTATTCTGGAAAAGATGTGAAGCAGTGGAGGAGGAGATTGACTTTCACAGTAATTTATGTCCTATTTATTGATGCTGGGCAGGAGGCCTGGGCCCTGGTCCTGGACCGGCGACCATCCCGTGCCAGACTTGGCAGGCACGTGCCTCTCTGAGCCTCCACTGTCTTCATCTGTGAAGTGAGACTGCCAGCCGGGGTGATTGCCAAGGTCCTTGCCCTCAGACCATCGAGGAGTCTGTTGAGGACGCTCTCTCCCTTTCTCTCTGGACTCGGAGAACTGAGTTGTAAACCAATTTGTGTGGTAAGTACAAGAAGTGGCTGCCTCTTCTTCCCGCACTCCGGCAATAAATATTTATTGAGCGCATATGCTGTGCGATGAGTCACCAGAAATCCATCTGCACTGATTGAGCCGTCAAATGCCCATCCTACTGATGGCAGATCAATAGGGCCTTCCTCTACAGGAGCCTGGGAATGAGGACCCCGTGGACATGCAGACAGGAAAATACCGGCTGAACCCACTCCCACCACAGAGTGAGAAACACAGGCGGGCAGGATTTTCCATTTCACGGTGTGTTCACGGATGTCAGCTCACTTCATTCTTACGGTAAGAATTATATGCCCCATCCCTACCCCACCACACACAAATACAAGGTTTGAAAAGGCTGAGTGACTTACACAGGGGTCCTGTTGGAGATCACCAGGCTAGCAGCCATCAGCGGCAGGTCGGAGCCAAGGTGTTGTGGCTCAGCATGGAGCCTCATGCTGATTTTAGGGGCTCTGTCATGGCTAACGTTAAATGTCAACGTGGCCAGGCTGCGGCGCTCAGCTGTTTGGTCAAACGCCAGTTACATGTTTCTGTGAAGGTCTTTTTTAGATGAGATGAACAACTAAATCAGTGAACTGAAAACAGATCACCCTCCATCGTCTATAGCAGGGTGGGTCACATCCAATCAATTGGAGGCTGTGGGAGAAAAGACTCGGACGCCCCAGGGAAAAAAGAATTCTGCCTCCAGACAGCCTTCTGACTCAAAGCCACAACCTCAGCTGACACCTGAATTTCCAGCCTGCTGGCCTGTCCTGCAGATTTCAGGCTTGGCAGCCCCCATAATCACAAGCTAATTCCTTAAAGTGAATCAATCTTATCAATCTCTCTCTCCTCTGTCTGTGTGTGGGGGGGGGAAGGGGTCGGGGGAGGGGAGTAAGTTTAAGGAATGGCTGTGATATACTCATATATAAGTATATGTATATACATTATACACACACACGTATATACACACACTATTGCTTCTGTTTTTCTAGAGAACCCTAATATACTTTTCCTCCCAGGAAAGTAATTACTAATGGTGGAATTTCCGCCTCTGCAGAAGAAGTAGGGGCCGGGGCTGCGGTTCCTTTTGGTTGCTTCCCTAATGTCACCACCCAGGGCTCTGCCTCTGTGTACGCTGGCCTTGAGACTTTAAAGAGGCGCACAGGAAGGAGCCTGGGCTCCGGAATCAGACCCGCCTGGCTGCTTGCTGCTGGTGTGACTGCAGACAAGCCCGTAGCCACTGAGCACAAAGTAGAGAAGGATGCCTAGGTGTTTGCAGGCAGCAGGGCTGGCAGAGGCTCCATGCACATTCGTTCCTGTCTCTTCCTTGGTGTCAGTGCAAATACCAGACACACAGCAGTAGCACCGTCAATGTGGTTTGCTTTCCAGAATCTTCTGGAAAATTGCAAAAAGTCCACAATGTCCTGGGCATGTGCCCTGTTGCCCTCTGAAGCTAACACACCCGGCCCCCAGAGGCCACCCTCACCACAGAGGACACTGTGTTTCCTAGAAGGCTGTTCCCACGGGTCCAGGGCAGCCGGGGGCCTGGCACCTTGGAGTTAGGAGCAGAGTTTCTCAGAGTGGCCCTCAGGCCCTGCTTCAGAGGGCCAGGGAGGTGCCTGGGCTCCTTCCCCAGGCTGTGGTTGGGGGATTTGGGGTAGGGCATGTGTGTGCATGTGTGTGTGCTTGTGTGTGCATGTGCAAGCGTGTGTGTACATGTATGCGTGTGTGTGTTCGTGTGTGCACATGTGTGTATGTATGTGCATGTGCGTGCGTATGTAAGCACATGTGTGCATGCGTAAGCATATGTGTACGCACACGTGTGTGCATATCATTTGAGATCCGCTGCCCTGGCCCTTCCTCTGATCCTTCTCCTGGAAAGTATTTTGGGAACCAGAAAAAAAGCAGTCACACACTTCGCATCTGTCTTTCCTGCTGGAGAATTGCAGGTGCTGTGTGGAGCCACCCTGCTGTCACCTGACGAGTGCGGCTGTCAGGGATGCCGTGGAGAACGCCCTGCCCCACAGGGGCTCTGGGCAGCAGAGCAGGGCTGCCTCCCACCACGCTGCGTGGGCCAAGCTCCTTCTCCCAAAGAGGGGAATGTGGAGAGGGGACGCCAGCCTACTTCCCCTTTCCATTTTATGCGGGTGATATTTGTTGTTATTTGGACTATTATTGACATGTTTGCAAACATCTTCAGATCTTTGCTGAAGAGAGACTACGCCATGTGAGGTGTAACGGTGGGGGTGTTGGTTGTTATAGGAATTGTTGATTTTATACGAGTCTTTCTCCAGTGACTTTTCGATAACTGAGTGACAGAACGAGCTCAAGGCCCGTAGATGCGATCTAGCTCAGGGCCAGGCAGAAAGAGTTTTATTCCGTCAGAAGAGGGATCACGTGGGATTTGAGGAGCGCGATCCTTAGCAGAGCTGGGCTTTGCACAGGGGACTCTGGAGGGAGAGGGGACACAGGGGCTGTTTGGGTCAGGGCTCCGAGAAGAGGGGACACGGGGCTGTTTGGGTCAGGGCTCCGAGAAAAGGGGACACGGGGCTGTTTGGGTCAGGGCTCCAAGAAAAGGGGACACGGGGCTGCTTGGGTCAGGGCTCCTAGAAGAGGGACACAAGACCACCACGGAGAGTGCTGTTTCCACCTGGAACTCTTGGAGAGGACTCCGTTTTGTGACAGCGGCCAGGGCTCCATGGTTGCTAAGCCAACTTGGGGATTTGATAGTTTGAAACAAAAAAAAAGACATACGCTAAGATCTCTAGAGAGAAATTCCTGTTCGGTCTTAAAACAAGAATCGTTGTCTTTCTCCTGAACTCTTGGTGTGTTTGTATCTTGTGAGTCCTAGAGCTGACTGGAACATAGGTCATCCAAGCCATGGCCCACCCACAGCACGTGCGTGCTCCTGGCTTGACGCATGCACACATCTGGCATACACTAATTGATGTATCTTCCTTTTGGGGGAAATTACCTCTCCCAGCACAATATTTAGATCTCGTAGGGGACGCCAGTATTCTGCCTCCCTGGTCCCTGGCTCAGCCTATCATAATCACCACCAGTCGGGAGACTTGGTCCTTGGTGGCCAATCAGAGCCTTCCTTGGGACTCTGGCACTGACAGAGCCCTTTCCCTTCTTATCTCAAGGCGGTAAGACTTCAGCCTGGCTCTACCCCGGCTCCAGGGACAGCCAGACTGGGAGCCAGGGTACAGTACTCAGAGACGGGAGGAACAGCAAAGCCTGGGTTCCTGTTGTCCTTAAGACCGGTCCCTCCTCTGCTTCTCCCTGTGAGTCGAGAACATTCCCGTATATTCCTTAAGACAGCATGAGATTCCTGTCTCCTGCAATGCAAGAGTCCTAACGAATAAACTTCTCACGTTTGGTTAACTTAATCACGTTGTCATTTTTGTCCATTTGTAGGTTATTCTTTCTAGAACAAGTGGAGGAGGTAAAGAATCGTAGCAGGGAGGAGAGAAGCAAAGAAGGAAAGACACATTGTGTCAGCAGAGTTGTAACGAACATGAGTACCTGTTACTGAGCTGCTACAGCCTCTCCTCCGCCCCACAGCCCCCACAGACTTCACTGTGGTCAGGCAGCCCTGCTCTCCTGACGGGCGATCCCCCCGGGCAGCATGAGGATGGGAGCAGTGTCGAACAGAGAACGACTTTGGTTTATCACAAAGCCTCCATGCTAGGTGTCTGTGGGGATGGCAAACTTGGTGGTTCATAAAACCCTGCGTCTTTGGGAGGGTGGCCTTCTGACTCCAATTGGTGCTTGTGGGATGCCAGGGTCATTTCCAGGCTCAAGTAAAGCAGAGGCATTGGATCTTCTTGTTACTCTGGGGATTTAGATGAATAACTGGTGGAACCTGAGTGCATTAATCTTCCCCTATTGGAAAAGAACTTTTCCCTTTGTAGTTGAAGAGAGCCTGACTAAAGCTTACTAATGACTGGGATTAGCAATGTCCATTAGTAATTTTTCAAGTTACTTGAGCAAGAAAAAAAATAGTGACTGCAGAAGCCAAGACTCAGAACCATCAGCTGATGTTAGTCACTTACTTTGACAGGCATAATTCAGATTCAATTTATTTATGGTTAAATTCCCACAGCACTGTAACCAGATAACTCTGGGCTGAGGGTATGGGCTGAGGAGTAAGGAAAAAAAAACCCTACTTTCCTTTTGGTGTACTCTTACCTCTTCCTCATTGTTTTGACCCTGGTATCTCTTTCCATTTTAAAATTCAGGTTCACAAAATGGGCTGGGTGCAGTGGCTCACGACTGTAATTCCAGCACTTTGGGAGGATGAGACGGGCAGATCACTTGAGGTCAGGAGTTCGAGACCAGCCTGGCCAACACGAGGAAAGCCCATCTCTACTAAAAATACAATAATTAGCCGGGTGTGGTGGCGAGTGCCTGTGATCCCAGCTACTCAGGAGGGTGAGGCAGGAGAATCGCTTGAACCCGAGGGGCAGAAGCTTCAGTGAGCCGAGATGGCATTGCTGTACTCCAGCCTGGGAGACAGAGCAAGACTCCGTCTTAAAAACAAACAGACAAAACAGATTAGCAGAATGGTTGATCCTAGGACTACATGAAATTGCAAAGTATCCTATCTTGTGTTCACTTCTACCATTTTACTTTTATTGAGAGTGAGGGGGAGAATGTCACAGAATACAAACACCAGCATTATAATCTTCCATTGGGAAGATCCATGTGTACTCGAACGATTTTCCCAATGTTCAAAATATTTTAGAACTTCTTTTTTTTTTTTTTTTCTCCCTTTGAGATGGAGTCTCGCTCTGTCGCCCAGGCTGGAGTGCAGTGGCGCGATCTCGGCTCACTGCAAGCTCTGCCTCCCGGATTCACGCCATTCTCCTGCCTCAGCCTCCCGAGTAGCTGGGCCTACAGGCGCCCACCACCACGCCCGGCTAATTTTTTGTATTTTAGTAGAGACGGGGTTTCACCGTGTTAGCCAGGATGGTCTCGATCTCCTGACCTCGTGATCTGCCCGCCTTGGCTTCCCAAAGTGCTGGAATTACAGGTGTGAGCCACCGCGCCTGGCCTAGAACTTCTTTTAAAAAAAATGTAGCACCAGTTTGTAAAATGAATAATAGCAAATATGTCCATTTCAATAAACTTGTGGTGGAATATTTGAAAAGAAGCTTAGCAAAATCACCAGTATAGAAGAGGCACGTAAATAATCCTGTTGAAATTCCTGCAGCAGGTCAAAGTGAACTCCCTTTATTCCAGTCTCTGTCCACATCTCTCTGGTTGTGGATTTTACTCTAACTGACCCTTATCAGTGAAAAACCGGATCTGCTTCAGACTGAAATCCTAGCATCACAGGGATTGCTCAGTTCAGCTCTCTCTTAATACAAACAAACAGCTTGCCTCCCTGTTTTCTACTCTATTTGTACAGTCACAAGGCCATGCCAAGATGGGATTAGATGTGCAAGAGATTTAATGGAAGTCATGCCTGTGAAGGGTAAAGGGAGAAAGAGCAGGAGTACACTCAGACCTCTGGGGAGCCGGACACCTGGGAAAGGCGCAGGAATGAAGGATTGGGTAGGAAGGGACTCTGGCCTGCAGCTCAGTTCTGAGCAAGTCTCTGCCAGACCAGGGGGGTCACCAAGCACACTGTTCAGTTAGAGGATGCTGGGAAAGGGAGGAGTGGGCCAGCTCTGGACTGCCCCCCTGCCCTGTCCTCGCCTGGGGACAGCTGGGGAGAGTGTGAAGGACCCAAGGGAGGTTCTGGGCTGTCAGTCAAGGATGCCAGATCCCCGGGCGCCTGCACTGTGATTCTCCCCTGGGCTGGCCGTGACCCCCACGCTGCATCACCCCCCACCTCTACCCCACCAACGCCGCGGTAGGTTCTCAGGGAGGAGACCCTGGTGGCCACCGCCATGGCTGTGGTGGCATCTTCAAGACGACCACCCAGAACTCTGCGTGCCTCACATCCTCCTCCAACCCCATTCCCCGATGCTCCTCAGCAGTACTTCCCCCGAAGGTCAGGCAGGCTGGCCTCTCTGGCCTCTATTGATGTATAGGTTAAATTGTGTTCCCTAAAAAAGCATGTGGAAACCCTACCCCCAGTGCCTGTGAATGCGACCTTATTTAGAATAAGGTCTTGGAGATGTGATCATGTAAGAGGAGGTCACACTTAATGAGGGTGAACTCGAATCCAATAGTCCTTAGAAGAAGGAAAAACAGACACAGACAGAAATCCACGGGGAGAAGCTTGTGTGATGACAGAGGTGGAGATTGAAGTGATGCTCTGTAAGCCAAGGGACACCAGGGGCTGCCTGCAGCACTAGGAGCTGGAGGAGGTGGAGAGAACCCTCCCATGGAGCCTTCGGAGGGAGCGCAGCCCAGCCCACACATTGACTGCAGACTTCGGCCTCCAGAACTATGAGAAAAAGTTCTGTTGTTTTAAGCCACCTGGTTTGCAGTGCTTCGTTACCCAGGCCTTTCTTTGCTGCCCTCTCTGCCTTTGTCCGGGCCCCCTCCTGCCTGGAACACCCTCTCTTCTCTCCCGCATCACCCCGGCATCTGTCTCCCTCCAGGCCCCACCTGGAAGTCCCCACAAGGGCTCAAGCCCTCCCCAATCCCCTGCCCTCTCTGCTCCTCCGTCCTCCCCGTTCCTCTGCCCTCCCCGCTCCTCTGCCCTCCCTGCTCCTCCATCCTCCCTACTCATCCTCCCTCCCGCTCCTCTGTCCTCCTCATTCCTCCGTCCTCCTGCTCCTTCGTCCTCCCCACTCCTCCGCCCTCTCTGCTCCTCTGTCCTCCCGGCTCGTCTGCCCTCCCCACTCCTCTGCGCTCCCGGCTCCTTTGCCTTGCTGTGTGCCCAACATTTTCATGGGCTGTGCCACACCCTTCAGGTTACGCTTAATTATACACTGCCTTGCCCCATTTATTTTCCTCTCTCGCCTTGCTATGTAAGAGGCTTTTAGGCAACGACTCCTCCTATTCTTTGCCGAGAGGTTTGTTTCTGTTATAACTTTTCAAGACTGACTCGATTGTCTATTTTTGGAGCCAACTAGTCTCAGACCTCAGACCTCAGCACACACAACAGGCCTCAACATGTTTGGAGGGCCTGCCGGAGAAGCGCCCAGGCCTCAAGGGGGCAGGTCCTACAGAAACCCAGCTATCTGAGAGCAGCCTCTGTCCATGTTCTGACACGGGTCAGACCACACCTGTGCAACACTCACTCCGGGTCTCAGAGGACATTTGGTCTTTTAGGACTGACTACCTCATTTGACCAGTCATGGTCTCACGCAGACTAAAGCAAAAGCTATGAGTGGTGGGATTTGGGCAGAGCCCCAGAGTTAAACCCCCTAAAGCGTCAAACTCCAGAAAAAGAATTCCAGATCTTGCCACATGACAGTTATGCACAGAAAGGGGACATGAGGACCCATTCCAAATGTGAATCAGAGGTAATTTGCATTCAGCATTTGAGCAGCCGCATTTAGTCCCCATAAGCTCAATTAAGGCAGACAGTAGCTCATCTCCAATCACGGCCAGTGCATCACCAGGCTCTCATGACACACCATGTAAGCTGGCAGAACGGCTTTAGAGGGAGCTGTGGGATGTGATGAGCCTGCCCGGGCCCAGCTGTGCTCTCCCGGCGCCACGTGTCTGTGTGCCCGGCCTCTGGGAGGGCTCCGGAGGGCTCCTTCTGACCTGTGACTTAGAAACTAAGGGTGCAGCATCACTCTCCTTGCTACAGGATCCCAGAGGAGCCTTGGGGACCCTCTGCTGTCATCCCCACCCCCACCCCCCAACCCTCACTTTTCATTGAGGAAGATACTGAGTCCAGAGATGAAGAATGACTCATTCAAGGTCAGAGGGCCACAGAGAGCCACGCCGAGCCACTACTCACAACACAGCCGGCTTCTGCTAGACAGACACTGCATGAAGCCTCTCCCCGAAGCCAGGCGGGTTCTGGGCTCCAGTCACCCACCAGCCCCAGCATGACTGTGCGCCTGCCTTGGCTTCCTCAACCACACAGTCAGCACCCAGGGCACACAGTCTTTTATTTATTAATTTTTTTTTTTTTTTTGAGACGGAGTTTTGCTCTGTCACCCAGGATGGAGTGCAGTGGCACAATCTTGGCTCACTGCAACCTCTGCCTTCTGGGTTCAAGTGATTCTCCTGCCTCAGCCTCCCAAGTAGCTGGGATTACAGGTGTGCATCACCACACCCGGCTAATTTTTGTATTTTCAGTAGAAATGGGGTTTCTCACCATGTTGGTCAGGCCGGTCTCAAACTCCTGACCTTGTGATCCACCCACCTCAGCCTCCCAAAGTGCCGGGATTACAGACATGAGCCACCGCGCCCGGCTTCAGTCCTTTATTTTAAGCCTTGAAGGAGGAGGCCCATGAGGCAGCATCCTTATGATCACTGTCATATCCCACAAATCACAGGAGCCCTCAGAAGGAAGGAACCAAGTTCCTTCATGAGGGTATCAGCTTGGCTTTGTCATGCCTGCTGGGATGGGCATTTCAGAGAGCCGCAGGGCAGGAGGAAAGTCCGGCCGGGGCAGAGGGAGGTGAGGGGGGAGCCGCGAGGAGGCTCAGCTCCAGGTGTCTGAGTCCCATGTGATCCTTATGGTCACAGAAGCTACAGCAGATGTCACGACTCCAGTCAGGGGGCCCCAAGGCAGCTTCTCCCTGGATGGTTCCTTTGCCTCCTTATGCAGCAAAGGGGTCCTTGGGACTCCTTAGGAAGGGACAGCCCCCAACTTCAGGCACACCCACCACTGAGTTTGCTGGGGGGGCCCTGAAGGCAGGCCTCTGTGTTCCTCCCGTCTGTTGGTAATGGGGTGCTTGGGTGCCCCTTTTCCAGGAGGCTGCTTACTACTAGCCCAGAGGTAGGAAGGGCCCGCACCCCTCTTTACTTCCCCATGAGTGGGCTTCAGCGGCAGAGTGAAGACACCCAGATGCTCAGGGACTGTTCCCAGGGCCACCTGGAAGGAGTGTCTTAGTGTGTCTGTGTTGCTATAAAAGAACACCTGGGGCTGAGTGACTTAGAGAGAAAAGAGGTTTATGTGGCTCACGGTTCCGCAGGCTGTACCCAAAGCATGGAGCCAGCATCCGCTTCTGGTGAGGCCTCAGGCTGCTTGCTCTCATGGAGAAAGGCGAAAGGAGGCTAGTGTGTGCGGAGCTCACAGGGCGACAGTGAGAGCGAGGGAGGGGGGAGGTGGGGCTGGAGAGGGAGCGAGGGAGCTGGGAGGTGGTGCGGGCTCCTTTTCACAGTCAGTTCTCACGGGAGCTAAGAGTGAGCATACACTCACTCCCTTGCAAAGGGCACTGAGCCACCCAGGAGGGATCCGCCCCCACCGTCCAGACACCTCCCACCAGACTCCACCTCCAACCCTGGGGATCACATTCCAACAGGAGATTTGGAGGGAACAAATATCCAAACAGTGTCACCGCCTCCCACCCGGATGAAGCTGTGCCCTAGACGGTACCTGAAACCTGCCATATTCTAAAACACAGAAAAACAAATCATGGTTGATCTAGACAAAGATACTGCAGATGTAGCGTGCTGTCTTCAGGCGGATCAATGCACGCCCTCCACCTCAGCAAGTCCGATGTGCATGCACAGGGCGTCTCTCCTGCCGCCTCCAGCTCAGTTGTCTAATCGTGTTTCTCACCCTTGTTTGAATGACTCTATTATATCTGTGCCTTGCATTGTATGTGATCTCACATATTTTTCTTCTAAGTAGGAGAGATACAAATCATGCATTTTATTTATAACTGTGCAGTTAAGATCAGAATCAGACAGTTCAAAATGGCCGAGGATTCTAGAGAAAAAACATTGCTGGTGAAGCAGGCTGATGTGTTCACCTTGCTTTTGCCCTCGTCTGGGTTTTGATAGTCTCATCACTCACACAAAGACAGACGCTCATTATGTAGTTCATTATTCAGCCGAGAGGCGTTTATCGACTGTAATCTCCATGTGGCCAGCACATAAGTGGCATGTTTTTTTGGAGGACACAAATAGAAAATACTGGTCCCAAATGCTCACAGAGGGGAGAACACGGCTCCTTTCCGTCAAACACAAACACTCTGGCCCTAACTCATTAGTCCTTATAGCTGTAATCCCAGCACTTTGAGAGGCCAAAGCAGGCAGATCTCTTGAGCCCAGGAATTTGAGACCAGCCTGGAGAACATAGTGAGACCCTGTCTCTGAAAAAATAATAACAACAAAAAATCCACCTCTGATCTTTAATGCATTTTTGGTGGCAGGTGTTGTCGCTACTTCACAGACGAAGAAATGGAGACTCGGGGAGATGAAACAGCGTGCTAGAGATCCCACAGCAGTAAAAGGCAGCGCCGAGACCTCAGCGCTCTGTGGACCCCGAAGCAGCTGCCCAGTAGGGGAGCCGCAGGGGAGCCAGGCAGAGTTGTCCCACTTTAGATGACTAATCCCAAGCCTAAGTGGCCCCTAGGTTGCCCAGGACACAGTAGACTCTCCAGGACCCGCTCTCCCAGATGGCCATCTTGCTGCCTGAAAAAGGAATCCTGATCCAGACCGCAAGAAAGGGATCCTGGGTCTTGGGCAGGAAAGAATTCAAGGTGAGAATTCAGAGTGCGGTGAGAAGAGAGAATTTATTGAAAGCTGCTCAGATACAGAGTAAGGGGTCCTCAGAAAGCACAAGGAGGAATGTGCCATCTTGGTTTAAAACTCTTCTTACACAGGGGTCTTATCTATGAAAAAGCTAAGTTATGTCCATGTGCGGGTGGGCGGACAGCGTGAAAAAGTTTATTACTTTGTTGATTTAGATAAAGTTATCCTTGGCATTTTAGCGCATAAGTCCATCAAAGCATGACTATAACTATCTCAAAAACACATATTGTTGGTCTGGGCGTGGTGGCTTATGCCCAGCACTTTGGGAGGGCGAGGCAGGCAGATCACTTGAGGCCAAGAATTCGAGACCAGCCTGGCCAACACGGCGAAATCTCGTCTCTACTAAAAATACAAAAATTAGCCAGGTGTGATGGCGGGCACCTGCAATCCCAGGTACTCAGGAGGCTGAGGCATGAGAATCGCTTGAACCCGGGAGGCGGAGCTTGCAGTGAGCTGAGATCATACAACTGCACTCTAGCCTGGGCGACAGAGCGAGACTCCATCTCAGGGAAAAAAAAAAGAAGCATGTATTGTTATGTTTTATCTGTGCATCTGGGCATTTTGTTGTGACAGGAGTCTGTCCTTGCAGGCATTATTAAGCTGCTTCCTTAACCATAAACACTTCACAACCACGGGTCATGACTGACAAGGAACGTGCCTTACCAGTTTTAAGATGCAGTTGATTTGTGGAGTGATGTCATCCTGGCTCTCTGATGCTCCTGTTTCCCTAACAACCTCCAACTCCTCCCTTCCCTCACTGCCAGCTGGTAACCTTTGGTCCTATGTCTCTGACAAAAGGGACAACCAGAAGGGACCGTTCTCCAGGCCCCATGGCACATGTCCCCTGCCAAGCAGCAACACATACAGGCTCTGCTTCTCTCCCACTGACAGAGGCAAACCATCCAAGCTCCTTTGAAAGACCCCCTTTTCTTTTCACTGGACGCCACCCCCTCTCCCCCATTCATGAAATTATTCCTGTGCTTGCCTGCTCCACCCATCCTTTTTTTCCCTAAGGCAGTGGTTCTTCATCCTGGCTACATGTCACAACCATGGCAGGTTGTGTCAGGGGAGCTTTTAACAATACAGATGGAGGCCCTGTCTACAAAGATGCTTACTTCATTAGCCTGGAGTTCACCCAGGCTTTGGGAGACTTCAGACTTCCCAGGTGGTTCTGGTGGGCAGCCCCAGGCGGGAGGACCCCTCCTAGATCCTTCTCAGCAGCCGTGATGCCCTACATGCTTTCCTCTCTCACCCCCCAAAATTCCGTCCTGGCCCCCATCCCCCTCCAGGTACTGCCCCCTTTCTCTGTTCCCTTTACAACAACACTCTTACAAAGTGCTCTCTAGCCTTACAGTCTCTTGGGGGTTTTTTTCCTGATTTTTTTTTTAATGGAGTCTTGCTCTGTCACCCAGGTAGTAGTGCAGTGGCACAATCTCAGCTCACTGCAACCTCCACTGCCTGGGTTCAAGTGATTCTCCTGCCTCAGCCTCCAGAGTAGCTTGGATTACAGGTGCCCACCACCATGCCTGGCTAATTTTTTTGTATTTTTAGGAGAGACAGGGTTTCATCATGTTGGCCAGTCTGCCAGGCTGGTCTCGAACTAATGGCCTCAAGTGAGCTGCCTGCTGTGGCCTCTCTGGGATTACAGGCGTGAGCCACCACGCCCAGCCTCCTGATTTTTCTCTAGCCCTCCTCCAATAGGACTTTCTTATCAATGCTCCATTGGAAGGCTCTGACCATCTTATCACTAAATCTGCTGGCTGGTCCTTGACCCTCATCCTACACGCCTCCCAGCACCTCCCAGCAGTGCCAGTGGTGTAGTCTCTCCCTCTTCCCTGAAGCCCTTTCTGCCCTCACTTCCTGACGCCGCGCTGTGCTTTTCCTTCTCCATCCCTGGCTCGCCTGCTTGTTCCTCCTGACAGACCAGTGATGGTGGCTCCAGGGTCCATCCTGGGACCTCTTGTCACTCGCTTGGTGCACTCATCCCATCTTGTGGTTTCGTAGATCACCTTGTCAGTGATGACTCCCAAGAGGTCCATGGACTAGATCCCTCCATGAACTCCAGACCCGTATCTCCAAATACCTCCTTGACCTCTCCCCTTGGGTGACTCATAAATCCGGACTGGAAGCCAGGTCTCCCACCACACCCCCAGCTGGTCCTACCCTCCACTTCCCCTCTCTCATGACTTTGCCAGCCTTTCGGGGACTCAGGCTGTGGCGGAGTTGCCCTGGTACATTCTTTCCTCATACCCACTTCGTTCCTTCTTCATGCCCACTTCCAATCCATCACCAAACAGGTGGTCCTACCATCAAAGCACAGCCAGAGGCCACTTGTCACCACCCCACCTGTGCCAGTCTGGTCCAAACTGGATCATCTGTCAGGTGGCAACAGGTTTCTACTTCCACCCCCGCCCCTGCTGTGATCTATTCTCAAAGCAACAGAGTGATCTTCTGTCAGAAACCCTCTGAAGGCTTCTTGCTCACGTAAAAGCCGGTGTCCCCGCAATGCCCCACAAGGCCTTAAGGATCTGCCCTCCTCTCCTCTCTGAGCTTGTCTCCCCCAACTCAGCCCCTCCTTCCCTCCACTCCAGAAGCTGTCACCCCAACACGCCAGGCTCCCTGCTACCTCGGGGACTTTGCGCTGGATGGCCTCTCTGCCTGGAACGCCCTTTTTTCTAGACACTCAGATGACTCACCTTCTCCTTCCCTGCAGTTCTCCACTCACAGGTCTCTTCTCTGTGAACCCTTCCTGGACCCCTCTTTAAAATGGAAATCCCAGTGCTCCCTGTGGCCGCACATACACTACAATTGGAACAATACGGAGAAGATGAGCACAGCCTCTGTGCAAGGATGACACACGGATTCGTGGTGTTCAAAAAATAGATGCATAAATAATAGAAACCCCCTTTTCTGACACTCCCTACCTAGCCTTTGCTTATTTTTCTCCTTGGCATATGTCACCTTCTAACGCACTACCTACCTTACCTCTATACCATGTCTACCGTCTGCTCCACACAAGGTTTTAAGCCCCGTGAGGACAGAGACGTTTGTCTGTTTTGTTCAGGCTCCAGAACCCAGTACAGTTGCCTGGCACTTAGTGGGTGGTCGATCGATGTTGAGTGAGTGAATGAATGAATGAATGAATGAATGAATGAATATGGCGCAGGCCAAGAGCTGTGGGGCATCATGGAGGAAGCCGGAGGGCATGTATTCCCCATTGAGAGTGCTTCACCAAGGAGGCTTGAGCTGAGCCTTGAAGGACGGGTAAGGTTCAGTGAAATCATAGTAACGGTTGGGATAACTACTAGGGTGAGACTTGTGAAATCTTAGGCACTGCTTCCTCAGGTCTCCTTTCTCAGGGAGAGGAAGGGGCAAGCCCTGGAGAAGCCAAGTGCAAGGTGGGGTCAGGAAGTCGGCAGGTGAAACAGGACTCTTGGTGCACTGGGGTTTGAAATGGAGCTCCGGGGATGTCCAGGGAATACCGCAAATCATTAGGTCCCTGTCATAAGCTGCCTTTAGCAACAAAATATCTTCCCTTGGCCCCAGTCAAGAAAAGAAAGTGATTCACATTGAGCGATAGGAATCATGTCGGCCTGAAGTGCCTTCTCGTGGCTATGCCTGTCTTCCAGGGAAATCTCTTGCAGGGGAAGAAAGGAAAAGTGTGCGGACCAATCGTCAATGATTGGGCAGTGACTCTCAATTCCAGTCAAGCCCTGGGAATTAGGCATTGCCATGACGACTGCTGCACTCCAGACGAAGCTGCTTTTAACTCCATCAGAGGCAGACGCACTCTGTGCACTTTTCAACCTCAGTCTGAAATGCTGAAACCACAAGCTTCGGTCTCAGGATCCCACATAGAAAGCCAGAACTCCACCTTCAGGAAAGGGAGGGCTCGGGGGCACATTCCCACCCTGCTCAAAAACCCTCTCCAGAACACTGCTTCCGTGACTCCAGCGCTCCCACCCTCCTGCCTGCCATCGGTTCCCTCGCGCCCACACCCACCTCGCTTTTGCCAAATGTATGTGCTCATCCCTTTCTGAATGCACTGGGAAGGAGAGCAGTAGATAGACAAACTGAGGAACGAAACAGCACAGAATGTTCTGGAAATCGCAGCAAATCTGGCTTGGGTTGGAGCACATGGGGACGTCAGGGCACGTGCTGAAGAGGAAGGACATTGGGGTCCTGGGTTGACTCCAGCTCTCCCACTGGCCAGTGGCGTGTGAAGCAAGTTCCTCAGCCACCTAAGCTCGAGTTCCTCACCTGTAAAATAGAGAAGATAATACCTCCTTGCAAATCCGTGGCCAGAACTAAATGAGGCCAAGTGTGAGACAGCGTCTAGCACAGAAGGAGACAGGAGGGGCTCTGGATGCTTCAGCGGGGTGAGGAGGGAAGTCCTATCACTCCTCATCGAAGATCTGGGTTTTGTCAGGTGAGTGGTGGGGAGTCAGGGAAAGAGTTAAAGCTGGGGAATGGCTGTTGTTATTATTAATCCCATTTTACAGATGACAACACTGAGGCACAGAGAGGTTAAGTAACTTGCTCGTGGGTAGCAGAGCTGGATTTAACCCCAGCTCCTAACCACCATCATGGTTATTCTTCCTTCAGCTGAACAGAGAGGAAGAGGAAGGACTTGAAGACTAAAGAAATGTCAGGCATTGAGGTAGAAGAACTGATTGATATCCAGGGGAAAAAACTGAACTTGGCCGTGGTTCCAGCCTAGTGGTTAAGCTGCCGGAAAAACAAGAAGAATTTACATAATCTGCATATTCATCAGTGGAGCATCTTGAACCAAGATAGATCCGTGGAGCCAGTGGCAGATCAACCCCTGGCCAAACATTTCACACATGGGCCTATCTAAGCTCTGCTTATTCCCTAGGCCAACCACGAGGGCTTGTTGAGCTTGGAGAAGAATCTGAGTCAGCAGCCGTCGCCCATCCTCCAGCACAGCAGACTCTGGAAGGAAGATGTCCCGGTGTCAGGATTCAGAAATGCTCACCTGCACGTATACAACAAAGAAATGTGTGCCAAGAAAAGGAAAGCCAGAGATTTGCGACAGGGGAGCTGCCACCATCACTGGTTACATAATCGGTGGGGCCCCTGCAAAACGAACATGCAGCGTCCCTTTGAAAATTATTAACAGTCGAAGACGACAGCAGAGCCTGGAACCAAGAGCAGGGCCTTTGACGATGTTCAGGGGTGATGATGCCCTCCCTTCCTCCCCCACTGTGCCTCTGACCCTGTATTTTTTGTTTTATTTTGAAACAATGTCAAGCTTATAGAAACGTTTCAAGTATTATGCAAATAACACTTTTTTCTTACTGAATTGTTTGATAGTAGATTCGAGGCTGAGACATCTGACTTTCTAGGAAACCTCAGTAATTTAGGGGGACAATAGAAGAGTCTGTTTGATGCGGTGGTTTTTTTTCATTACATCTTAACAGGTGGAGCACAACTGTGATGTGTCACGTTTCTGATGTTCACGTTGATGACGTGATGAGAGTGGTATCTAGACTTCACTCTTCTGTCCTTTGTAGTTAGTTTCCTTATCACTATTCTGTAGAAGAGGCAATAAAGGCCTTTTGCATTTGTATTGGTGCCCAGATCATTAAGATTATTTGGAGAAAGATATTTATCCATACATGTGTATACGCATATGCATATATACCAATAGATGTATAGGTCTATGTATGTTTGTATACATACACTTATATTCTATTATGTTATCTGGTTTCTAAAACAGATTTGCATCAGTTTAAGAAAAAATAACAGGACAGTTAAAAAATTGTGCAGTCATTTAAATACTTTTATTTTCTGCTGATGGGAGTGCCAATTAGTATAATGTTTCTGAAATTCATCTTATTATATCAAGAGTCTCAAAATGTTTAAATATTGGCCGGGCATGGGGCTCACACTCCCTCTCACCCCACACACACTCACACACACACACACATTCACACACACACACCCCCTCCCACACACACATCCCCTCCCACGCACACATATGGGACTGTCAGCTGAAGAACTTAGAATGCCTAGAAAAATAAAAAGAGATCAAACAGAAAAGAGAGCTTAGAGACAGAGGGGGTAGAATGAGCACTGCGGTAGGAGTTCCGGAGAGGAGACTGCCCTTTTCCTTACTTGTGCTGCTTGGAGTGTGTAGCCAAATGCTGTATGCCCGAGATCTTCTCCAGAGTCATGTGCTCAGCCTGCGAGAGCTGCCCTGCTGAGGAAATTATACTCCTCCACCTAGGGCACGGCTGGTGGACACAGGGATACACAAGCCCAGTCCTCGGTGGCTCACGCCTGTAATCCCAGCACTTTGGGAGGCCGAGGTGGGCGGATCACCGAAGGTCAGGAGTTCAAGACCAGCCAGGCCAATACGGTGAAACCCCGTCTCTACTAAAAACACAAAAACTAACCCGGCATGGTGGCACACACCTGTAATCCCAGCTACTTGGGAGGCTGAGGCAGAAGAATCACTTGAACCCAGGAGGTGGAGGTTGCAGTGAGCCGGGATCGTGCCATTGCACTCCAGCCTGGGCAACAGAGTGAGACTTGTCTCAAAATAAAATAAAATAAAATAAAATAAAATAAATAAATAAATAAAAAATATTGCTTCAATGATGCCAGTTAGAGCAGAAATTCAGAGCACTTCAAGACAAATGCATTGGGTAGGCAGATGACAGATGATTACGAAGTCAAATGACCTAGTGATCAGGAGCAGAGTATTATTTCGTCAAACACACACATGCAAAAGGTCAATTGGAACTCCAGAATAAAAATCTATGAGAAACTTGTGATCTAATGAGAAGCAAACTTAAATGTAGAATGATTTGGAGCAATTAAAGGCATAAGAAGAGAGAATCCACTGGCGTCAGCTCTGGGCATAGCAGCAGCAGGCGTGTCTGTTCTCTCGCTGGTGGGTCCAGTGGTGCACCCTGGCTTTATTGCAGATACCTGGCATGGGGGATGGGATGGATGGAATGGCCCTCAGTGGGGGTCCACTGTCTTCTTACTGCGTCTCCCAGTTTTGCAGAGACTAAAAAGCAAAACCTACAGTTTCAGACTCCCTCCCAGTGGAGTTGCATTTGTGATTTATGTTTGGCCACCAGATGCGCTTCATGGAAGACAGAAGTGGGGTGGATGTGTGCTTGTCTACTCTCTTTTTGTCTGCTCCTTTTGCTAACAAGTGTGGTCACCAAGGTACTGGGTTGTCTGCTGTTTTTTCTGTGGCAGGGTTAACAGCACCATGATGCCTAGAGACAGGGCATCAGGCTTCTGTTTTCTTTCTGAGGTGGACGTTGCTCTTGCAGCATGGTTCAGGAGCCTATAGAAGCATGAGGGGCAGCTTTTTGACTCTTGTGTCACACTTGAACTGGCTTCCTGGAACCCAGAGCATGCCTCACTTCCCCACTTTCCTGTTGGGGCAGAGATGGTGGCTGCCCTGGCTGGACACTGTGGGAGTTGTTCCTTAAAGTCCTATCTAGAGCCTTTCCTGCCAGCCCTTTGAAAACATTTTAAAGCATCTAGTTCCTTCTAGTAAATCTCTTTTGGTTTAAAATAGCCACCATGGCTCCTATTAACTGCAACTGACCAGTAAAATTAGTTTTCAATATTTTAGAATTAAACTGTATAAAAATATTTTAAAGTTACAGAACAGGATATAGAAGCTATAAATCTTAACTGTAAGAGAATTAGTGAGGCTGAGGGACTCAGGAAGGTGAGAAGAGGTAGAGAGAAGTGGGAAGTGCTCAGTCCTGCATCTTAACTATCTAGTTCATGGATGAAGAATAGATGTTTTGGTTTCTTTTATATTTTTTAAATTATAGATGCAATTAATGGATGAGCCAAAAGCAAAAATATAATTTTAAAAACTTGGCAGAGGATGAGAAAGAGGAGGGAAGATAGATGAAACCTCATTTCTGGCAATAATACTGTCTAAAGTTAATTAATAGAAAAACAGGGTTAGCACACACTTATAGTTAGAATGTAACCACTGGTTTGTTGAAGATTTGCTGGTTTTAAGTGTGTGGTCTTATTTCTGGGTTCTCTGTTCTGTTCCATTGGTCTATGTGTCTGTTCTTGTGCCAGTACCATGCTGTTTTGGTTACTGTAGCCTTGTAGTATAGTTTGAAGTTGGGTAGTATGATGCCTCCAGCTTTGTTCTTTTTGCTTAGAATTATCTTGGCTATTTGGGCTCTTTTTTGGTTCCATATGAATTTTAAAATAGTTTTTTTCTAATTCTGTGAAGAATGACAATTGTGGTTTAATGGGAACAGCATTGAATCTATAAATTGCTTTGGGCAGTATGGCCATTTTCACAATATAAATTCTTCTTATCCATGAGCATGGAATGTTTTTCCATTTGTTTGTGTCATCTCTGATTTCTTTCAGCAGTGGCTTGTAATTTCTTTCGAAGAGATCCTTCACTTTCCTTGTTAGCTGTATTCCTAGGTGTTTTATTCTATTTGTGGTAATTGTGGATGGGAGTTCATTCACGATTTGGCTCTCTGTTTGCCTGTTGTTGGTGTATAGGAATGCTAACAAACCCAGCAATCCCATTACTGGGTGTATGTTCAAAGGAATATAAGTCATTCTGTTATAAAGATACATGCATATGTATGTGCATTGCAGCACTATTTACAATAACAAAGGCATGGAACCAACCTGAATGCCCTTCAGTGATAGACTGGATAAAGAAAATGTGGTACATATACACCATGGAGTACTATGCAGCCATAAAAAGGAATGAGATCATGTCCTTTGCAGGGACATGGATGGAGCTAGAAGCCATTATCCTGAGCAACCTAACACAGGAAGAGAAAACCAAATATCACATGTTCTTACTTGTAAGTGGGAGCTGAATGATGAGAACACATGGACACACGGTGGAGGGGGAATGACACACACTGGGGCCTGTTGGAGGGCGGGGGCTGAGAGGAAGGAGAGCATCGAGAAGAATAGCTAACGAATGTTGGGCTGAATACCTAGGTGACGGGATGGTTTGTGCAGCAAACCACCATGGCACACTTTTACCCATGTAACAAACCCGCGCAGCCTACATGTGTACCCGTGAACTTAAAATACAAGTAGGAAAAATAAATGAAAGAAAGAAAAAAAAATTTTTTTAAGTAATCACTGGAAGAAGAGAAACAAAAGTTGTTAAAATGGGCTAACTCTGAGAGAGGGAGACTATCAATGTATTATAGGGAGAAAGATTTTTACTTTTCATTTTATACTTTACGTACAGTCAAAACTTCTATTACATGCACATAATTACTTATATAAAATACATTAAAATTATATAAATGTTCAGTTATAAACACAGTGATGCCTGGAGTTTTTGGCAGAGCACTTTTCCAGAGTAGATATTTATGAGTCCTCGTCGATCTGAGAGTGTCTTTCGCCTGCACTTGCAACTGAGTAACTTGGTTGGACGTAGATTACGGAAATCACAATCTGTTGACCTAAAATTCTGTAGCTGTTGCTCCACTTGGCATTTCATGTTGTAAAAAAGTCTAACGTATATCTAACTTTTTTCCTTTGTAGACAAATTTTTTTTCATTATACATGTATTTTGTTTCCTTTATCCTTAACATTAAAAACTTTCACCAGGATAAGTCTAGATGAGATATCCTTTACTATTTTTTTTTAAATCAGCACTTAGTGGTTCCTTTCTAGTTGAAGATAAAGTCTTCCTCCAGTTTAGGAAATATTCCTTCTATTTCTTTCTCTCATCTGGTGTCTCTTCCTTCTCCTCTGTTGCTTTTTTTTTTTTTTTTTTTTGAGACGGAATCTGACTCTGTCACCCAGGCTGGACCTTGGCTCACTGCAACCTCCACCTCCCAGGTTCAAGCAATTCTCTTGCCTCAGCCTCCCAAGTAGCTGCGACTACAGGTGTCCATCATCATGCCCAGCCAATTTTTGTATTTTTAGTAGAGACAATATTTCGCCATGATGGCCAGGCTGGTCTTGAACTCCTAACCTCAGGTGATCCACCCACTTCAGCCTCCCAAAGTGCTGGGATTACAGGTGTGAGCTACCAAGCCCAGCCTTTTTTTCCTTAGAATTCTTATTGTGTAGCTGTCTATTAACTTCTCCTCTGAGACTCCACTTGCCTGGTTTCTCCATCTCTGATCTCAGCCTCCAGGCCCCTCACACACGGATATCAGATTTGTCTTCCTAAGGCACAGCATTCCATGTTCTGCATGCTTGGTGCAACCTGGCTTCATACAGAGCTTTCATCCGAACCAAACCAGCATCCTTCCCTGAATTAAGCAAATCCATGGTAAAATAGTAATCAAATGTTATTTCCATAACGTGATCAAAAACATACCCAACAGAGTCATTGAAGCAAGAGAGATATTCTCATTAATTTCTGGATAAATCAATAATCATAAGCATTAAAAAGGAGTCAAGATTTTCTATTTGGTAATATAATCACCTACCCAGTAAACAAATTAAAATCTACTGAAAAACTCTTATAACCAGTAAGGTAATTCTATACAGTGACTGGCTGGAAAATAAATACACAAAACTTTTGCTTTTTAAAACTGTAATAACAATAATCAGCCAGAAAGTTAAAGGGAAGAAATACGTGATTCACGAAATCAAGGCATAAGTGAGTAACATGCAGCTCCTAGATGTGGAAAATAACAAAAACTTCAGCTTGAGACTCGAAGAAAACTGGAATAAATGGAGGGGCAGTCACATTCTCGGGCGAGGAGACTTAAGGGTGTAAAGTCTCCATTCTTCCCAAAGTACTGTCTAAAGTGAACAGAAGTGAACCATATCACTCCCAGAGGACTCCTAAACTTTTGAATGTGTACCTTTAAAGTTTCTCCAGAAGGCTAAATATAAGAGAAAAGGCATTATGGCTTGGAGGAAGAGTGTGTAAGGAGAGGAGACTTTCTTTAGTGGGGCAACCAAATTACACAGTGGGGCCACGAAAAGATGTGAAGTGGGGAGTGGGAAGCATTGGGCCAAGAAAACCCTAAAGAACTGTGCAGCTGGGGCTTCACTGTGACATTTGAAATCATGATGATGTTCTGTATAATTTATAGAACTATCTAATAGTGTCCTTACAATTTAAAATTAGATGTATAATTTAGGCCAGGCATGTTGGCTTATGCCTGTAATCCTTGTACCTTGGGAGGCCGAGGCGGGCAAATCACTTGAGGTCAGGAGTTTGAGACCAGCCTGGCCACCATGGCAAAACCCTGTCTCTACTAAAAACACAAAAATTAGCCGGGCATGGTGGCACATGTCTGTAATCCCAACTACTTGGGAGACTGAGTCAAGAGAATCGCTTGAACCCGGGAGGTGGAGGCTGCAGTGAGCTGAGACTGTGCCACTGCACTCCAGCCTGGGTGTCAGAGTGATACTCTGTCTCTAAATAAATAAATAAATAGTACTGTGTGTATGTGTGTGTGTGTGTGTGTGTGTATATATATATATATATATATATATAAAAAATACTGTGGTTGAGAAGGTAACACTGGCTGCTGTCATTAAACAGCTTTCATAGGCTAACACTGTGTCCCCAATCCCTTCCAAAGTGGGACTGGGAGGGAAGGAGAGACTAGGAAATCTTGGGGGCCCAAAGAGATGAAATGGACTTCCTGGCAGGAATTCAGGCTCTTCTCTTCCATTAAAATGGATCTGCAGAAAGGATCCTGGGGGGTCATTATCAGCTCTGCGGGAACCACCATACTCCCTCCTAGAAGGGTTTGACTTTTCATAAGTCTTAACCTTCAAGGTGAAGAATCGGTGTCAAAGGAATAAAAGACACCTTTGGGGTGGGCCCTTTGCCCTGTGCTCCATGCTGTCCTTTTCGCTCAGCAGTAGTAGTTCAAAGACCGTCTTACGGGGGTATTCTCATGCCAAACACTACAAATGCTCCAACAGAGAGTATTTTAAGTCTGCAAAGGCAACATCTTAAGAAAGAATTTAAAATACACTTTTCTGGCCAGGTGCAGTGGCTCATGCCTGTAATCCAAGCACTTTGAGAGGCCAAGGTAGGCAGATCACCTGAGGTCGGGGGTTTGAGACCAGTCTGGCCAACATAGTGAAACCCTTTCTGTACTTAAAAATACAAAAAATTTAGCCAGGTGTGGTGGTACACACCTGTAATCCCAGTTACTCAGGAGGCTGAGGCACAAGAATCGCTTGAACTTGGGAGACGGAGGTTGCAGTAAGCAGAGATCATGCCATTGCACTCCAGCCTGGGTGACAGAGGAAGACTCTGTCTCAAAAATAAAATAAAATAAAATACACATTTCCTGGACATTGACTCTAGTATTTCAGCTCTGCCCTTCAAACCTGCTGCTGTGGTTTGTCTATGGTTTGTCCCTGCCTAAAATTCATGTAGTTGCTGGTATTGACAGCTAGTAGGACCTTTAAGAGGGCATGTTCGTCATGAATAGATTAATGCTGTGTCTAGTGTCTTTGTGGAGTGAATTCTTGCTCTCACAGGACTGGATGAGTTACTCTGGGCATGGGATTTTTATGAAGTGAGGCTTGTCCTCATGTTTCATTGCTTTTGCACACATCCATTTGCCTTTCTGCTTTTCTGCCATGAGGTGGAGCAGTACCAGAAGCTGAGCAGACAGCAGCAGCATGCGTCTTGGACTTCCCAGCCTCCAGAATCGTGGGCCAAATAACTCTCTTCTTAAAAATAAATTACCTAACCTCAGGTATTCTGTTACAGCAACAGAAAATGAACAAATATACCCGCCATGACAACTCTGAGTAATGAACTGCCATCATCTGGATATTTGTTGAGTACCTTGCCAATAGGAGATTTCTTGGCTCAATATTTAGAACTTTCAAAACTATGGCACTGGGTTCTTTTCTCTTTCAAAAATCATCGAATATCAAGCATTGGAAATTGGATCAGTAATAAAATGTAGAGCCACTTAACCTTGAAAAGCCCATAGAGATATGTGATATGGAGGTATATATCTAAAGAACCCATTTGAAAAATGTTTTTAAAGTAGTTGCTCTTAGAAGGAGTTAGGAGCAAACAGCTTTTTGTTTATTTGTCTTAATAAGAAGTCTCTGTCCAATGTTCATCTCTTCAATTTGACTTTTCAACCAACTTGACTATATTTGTATAATTATGATAAAAAATAAAAACTAGGCCAGGCACAGTGGCTCATGCCTGTAATCCCAGCACTTTGGGAGGCCAAGGCAGGTGGATCCTTTAAGGTCAGGAGTTCAAGACCAGCCTGGCCAACATGGTGAAACCCTGTATCTCCTAAACATACAAAAATTAGCTGTGCAGTAGTGGCACGCACCAGTAATCCCAGCTACTCGGGAGGCTGAGGCAGGAGAATCGCTTATCCCTGGGAGGCAGAGGTTGCAGTGAGCTGAGATTGTGTCACTGCACTCCAGTCTGGGTGACAGAGTGACACCCTGTCTCAAAATAAATAAATTAATTAATTAGTTAATTAACTAAATAAAACAAAAAACCCACAGTGCATCATTTTCCCACTTCTGGCCTTCTACCTCCCAGTTTTCAGTTGCCTTGTGGTCACACTCACCAACAGACAGCAGTTCCTGGCCCTTTGCTCTGCTGTCCTGAATTGCCTTCTAATCACAGTGTTGTAGGGACTGCAGGTTGAAGGAAGAGCACCAGGCTGTTTAGCCCAGGATGGAAGACTGTGTGTTGGCTATTCTGAGGTCAGAAAGGAAACTGTATTTCCTTACTAAAATGATGAGTAAAACTGTTAAAAAGAATCAAACCTTTGAAGAATTCTAAGCTGGAGTTAGGCACTAGCCACATAAGTAGGTGAGGATGTTGTTGTTCTTTTTAAAGCTAGGTATTCTCCAAGTCCTTAAAAATTAATCACATAGGCAGTTAGGGCCCTATCCCTCAACCTAGACATTGTATGCAAGGATTGGGCTACTGGAAACCTCCACTCTCTTATTTTCTTGTCTCAAATTCAGCCAGTAAGAGTCACATGGGCATGAAGACTGATATCAGCAAATCGATGTCAAAACCTAAACTCCGATGCAGAAAAATTCAAGTTTAACCTTATACTGGGCCAACTAATCCCCATAATATTTGGAAAGTCATCACAAGGCAGGGTGAAACCCAGCACTGATTGTGCTTTATAGATGCCTTTACCCACCCCTCTAAGTTAATAGAATAAAGTGGAATTAATTAGGTTAATAAAAATCAGTATGCCTGTATCCATCAGGGTTCTCTTAAGAGACAGACCCAATAGGACCTAGAGAGAGAGAGAGAGAGAGAGAGAGAGAGAGAGAGATAGATAGATAGATAGATGTGATATCTATCTATTCAATCTGTATATCTCGAGTTAATAGAAGATTTTTATTTTCAGATTGAGAAAAAACAAAGTTTTTACTTAATCATTTCTATATTCCACTTGTATCTTCTTTCCCCCACACTGAGAATCCTACTTCTCAAAGATATGTGGGATAATAGAATTAAAATATCCCATAATTATACATTTGCTTTATGCCACATACTATATTCTCAGAACAATACTAATACTACCACATTATCATTATTAAAACACTTAAAATGTTGTTTATATATGTTATCTCCATTCTTTGTCATAATTATCAGATTATACAGGTATCACATTTTACAATCTCTTCTTTTAAATCCTCACTCATGTTGGTTTTACAAGTAACTACATACTTCTCATCACCAGTCCTTCTATTGATATTTGCAGAAATTTAGTTGTCTGAAACTTATTCTTTAGTAGATTCCTTCAAAAGAAGTCAAAGGAACAATATTTTCTGAGTTCTTCCATGCTGATAATGATACTTAAAAAGGTTTTGGCTTGATATAAAATCTTAGGTTCTGTATTAGTCCATTTACTCAGTCTTGGGTGTGTCTTTATAGCAGCGTGAAAACTCCTATAAATTAATAAAGAAAAAAGGTTTAATTAACTCACAGTTCCACATGGCTGAAAGGCCTCAGGAAACTTACAATCGTGGTGGAAGGGAAAGAGGCACATCTTATGTGGTGGCAGGTGAGAGAGAGTAAGCAAGAGCAGGGAAAATTGCCTTATAAAACCCTCAGATCTCGTGAGAACTCACTCACTATCACGAGAACAGCATGGGGGAAACTGCCCCCATGATCCAATCACCTCCCACATGGTTCCTCCCTCATCACATGAGGATTATGGGGATTACAACTCGAGATGAGATTTGGGTGGGGACACAGAGCCAAACTATATCAGGTTCCCATCTTCTTTCTTTGAACAACTCAAATTTGTTACTCTTGCAGCATAAAGTATTGCTGTTGAAAAGCCTTACGGTAACCTAGTATTCTTTGGAAGTCAGTTTCTGTCTTTTATCTAGATACTCAAAGTTTATTTTTTCTTTTTCTTTAAAGTCCCGTAATTTTCCTAGAATATATTTTGGTGTTGATTTGTGTGGGTCAATATTTTCAGGTGTTCTCTTTCAATATACAGTTTTCAATCTTTGTTATTTCAGAAATGCTTTCTTTAGTTTTCTTTAGTGTTTTGAATTATAGTTTTTAGTATTTGTTCTGACCTCTCGGTTTGGTTTTCTTCTTCAGGGACTCTTGTTATTCATGAGTTGGGTCTTCTTTGTCTATCTTCACTATTTGTCACACTCTTGAATCTTCTTACTATTTGTCCTTTTTGGATTTTTAAATTTCCCTTCTATTGTCCTTATTATTGGTTGCATTTTTTCTTGTGTTTCTCCTAGTTTAATCTTCATTTCTAAGATGGTTCTTTCTAGTTCTTTTTTGTATCTGTCAACTCACTTTCTAATTGTAATTTATGTTGTTCTTTTGCATCTATGTCATTTTCTTAATGCTTTTAGCTTTTTTCAGTACATTCTAATAAGCCCCCACCTGTGTACATGCCATGCACAATTCCTTTCCCTTGAGCATGGGCAGGACCTATTGACTATGAAGGGGTATTACTGTCAGAATTACGTTACATTATATGGCAAAAATGAGGGGACTTTGCAGATGTAATTAAGACTCTTAATCAGCTGGCTTTAAGTTAATCAAGATAGTCAGAGGGAGCCTGACCTAATCATATGACTCCTTTTAATGAGAGCCTAGAGGTCAGAGACAGAGAAGTCAGAGATTCAAAGCAGCAGAGACACTCTCCTGTTGGCCTTGAAGAAGTAAACTGCCGGGCCATGAAGGGGCTATGTGGCAGGGACTAGTGGGCAGCCTCCAGAAGCTAAAAGTCTTAGTTCTATAATCACAACAAACTGAATCCTTCCAATAACCAGTGAGCTTGGAAAACGCCCTGAGCCCCAGTGAAATTGCAGCCTCAGCCTTCTGAGACCCTGAGCAGAGGACCCAGCTAAACTGTGCCTGGGCTCCTGACCCACAGAAACTGCGCAATAATAAATGTGTGTTTTAAATTTGTGGCAATTTGTTATGCAGCAGTGGAGATGCAGCATTACAGCTTTGATCGGCCCAGTGAGCATGTCACTCCAGTGCACCCTCACGGTTTGTAAGGATGTTATTCTACTCTTGTTCTTTTTCTAAATAGTACCTTTATATGGGATTTAATCTTGATATTTTTCTGCTGCTACTTTTTATATGAAGTTGGTTTTCCTGACTTTTATAAGAAGGCTTGGTTCGAATAGCTTCTTCTTTCTTTTTAACTTAACAGAGATCCTTCTGTGGTTTTCATGTAGCAGCTTGCTTGCCTGGGTTTACTGGCGTGGTTTCCCTGCTTTTATCTGGACGTTCTCTTTTCTTCACTTCTGTTCTCCCTCTTCCGCTCAATCTTGATTTTACTCCAAGACAGTTTCAAGAGTTTAGAAAGTTGGACCGATCCTGCCCTCAAAGGTTTTGCAGCAGAACCCTCATATTCTCTATTGGAATAGACAAAGCCCCTCCCAGTTTCAGTCACCGTCCTAAGTCCTCAAACCAACCAGCCCAGCCCAGCTGGGTGCTGCCTATTGTTCGGTTAGATGCCCCATTACTCCCCTGCATTCTCCCACGCAGGTGCTAACATTGTTCAGGTCTTATGGCTTTAGTGATTGGTCCCACCTGCAAGTATTTGGGGGTTGATGGGGATACTCGACATCTAATTATTTTGTAAATGCTGTGCATGGGTGTTTGCTTTTTCCTATTTAGTTGTTCTGTATGTTTTTAATTGGAGATTTGAGTAAATCCAAAGACTCTGCTGCTGCCACCTCTGTGCATCTCCCCAGAATTCCCCGGCGTCTCTTTTTAGGCCTTGAGAAAGCTTAATTCCCAGAGAGGTGAACTAATGTAAGTCACACAGCTAGTGAGTGGGGAAATCAGCATTTGGACCTGGTTCTAATTTCAGAGCCCTTGTTTTGTTTTTGTTTTTGTTTTTGTTTTTACTACATTTTGTTAAATAACTGTATTTGCTATAGCAATTCCCAGCTTTAAAACTTAAATCAGTTTCCCATGAATAAAACTAATCAATCATTTTAAAGACCTTCAGCGTTCAACACTTCACGCTGCCTGTCGAGCCTCATTTCTGCTACGCCCTCAAACATACCCCTGCTGTGGTCCCGAAAAGCCATCCTCTTTTATTCCCTGATGGCCTGTACTCATCCTACTCATCCTTTGCCTCTTCTTCAAAGTCGGAATCAGCTGGTCCGAAGGTGTTACTGGAACTTATTAACATTAGTGTCACTAAAATTGGTATATAGCCCCCCACTGCTAAATTTGGCCTAAAAAAAACAAAGCCCAAATCTACTGTCCCTCTGCTAACCAACTAACTAGTAACTTCACTAATTTTTGGTTTTTTCTTCATGATTTGTAGAGATGAGGGGAAATATTTTGAGGCATAATCTGTGCTTTTCAATACCTGTCTACATTAGTTTCCCTGCAGGGCTGTGCTGCCTCTGAAGCCTGCAGGAAATTCTTCCTGGCTCCTGGTGGTTGCTGCAACCCCTGGTGTTCCTCAGCCTTAGCTGCATCGCTCCAATCCTCCATCTTCACATGGGGATCCCCCGTGTGTCTGATCACGGCTCACTGCAGCCTCAATCTCCAGGGCTTAAGGGATCCTGCCTCAGCCTCCCCAGTAGCTGGGACTACAGGTGTGCGCCACCATGCCCAGCCAATTTTTTGTTTTTAGTAGAGATGAGTCTGATGATGTTGTCCAGGCTGGTCTCAAACTCCTAGAAGAAAGAGATCTTCCTGCCTCGGCCTCTCAAAGCACTGGGATTGCAGGCGTGAGTCACTGTGCCCAGCCAGGCCATCTTCTTATAAGGACACTGGTCCCAATGCATCAGGGGCTCACCTACTCCAGGTTGACCTCATCTTAACTAATTGCATCTGCAATGGCCCTGCTTCCAAATAAGGTCACATTCTGAGGTCCTGGGGATTCAGACTGCAGTATATTAGTATCTTTTGGGGAGGACCCACAGCACTTGTTACCACTTTCCTTTCTCCCACTTAAGCAGGAAATCTCTTTTTTTTGAGATGGAGTCTCACTTTGTCACCAGGCTAGAGTGCAGGGGTACAATCTCAGCTCACCGCAACCTCTGACTCCCTGCCTCACCCTCCCAAGTAGCTGGGATTACAGGCACGTGCCACCACGCCCAGCTAATTTTTGTATTTTTAGTAGAGATGGGGTTTCACCATGTTGGCCAGGATGGTCTCAATCTCCTGACCTTGTGATCCGCCCGCCTCAGCCTCCCAAAGTGCTGGGATTACAGGCGTGAGCCACCGCACCTGGCCAATCTCTCTTTTTACTTTTTGCTTCGGGGAGGGATGGGAGAGCCAGTAAGCCCCTGTGGCTTTTGTGTTTTCTAGAAACCTAAGGACAATTGGGACGGGGACTAGCGCCTTGGCCAGAAGCAGAGAACACATAGGGGCTTCCCTCCAGATTTGAAAAATCCCCAACAGCGTGGCTAGGGTGGGTTGCAAGATCCTGACAGTCCCGAGGGCCTATTTTTCTGCCGCAAGGCTTGAGGAATACCCAGGTAAGCCCTGGACTTACCAGGGGACAAGGGCCCCCCCAGGGCTGAAGGCCCATTATGGTTGCTTTAGCTTCCTCTTCTCACAGTGGATTTAGTGAAACAGATATCTTAGGTGACAATGCACTGGGGAATAAAGTCCACCCTATTATTCCACGTGTCTGAGACATTTCACCAACATCTCGTTTAGTTTTGCAACATCTCTGTGTAGTAAAGCAAGGGCAAGTTTCACTCTACAGGCATCAAGAAGTCAGATGACCTTTAGAAAAATCCCCTAAGTCAGCAGCAAACCTGGGAATAAATCCAGGGTTTTCTGATTCAACTTTTGTATCCGCGTGTGAATGTTTGCTCTAGACCTTGCTACCTTAGTAAAATAGAACAAAGTACTGTGTAAACAGCCAGCACCTTGTAAATTCTAGATAATGACCCTGCTCAGCCTAGAAGAGATGGTCTGTTCACAACGGAAGTATTCTCCTTTTGGGGTTCTACACCCATTCCCAGTGCTGGTGGAGAAGGTGTGGCTGGACTGCTTGGGCACAGCTAGCCCCAGGCATGGCAGGAACGCCCTTGGCTGTGCACAGCTGCTGGGGTTTTATTGCATTTGTTTGGGAGACTCTTAGACAAAGCACTATTTCTTGAAGTCAAGCTCCAGGGAGAGCGCAGTGTAAGGAAATAGTTTTTTTCCTTTTCCTCAAATGGAACTGCATGTTCAAGGGGTAAACCCAGATCCACAGCCTCTGTTCACAACAGGCTCTGAGGCTTGTTCACTGGTGAATAAATAAATAATTGAGGACCTTCCGTCTAACAGAGCCCAGGCCCTGGACTAGCGGGTGCACATGCTGCAGGGAACACAGCTGAGCCTCTGTCTTCAAGAAGCATTCCAGAAGCAGGAGTGAGACTCAAGCAAACACTCGCAGAGCCCGTCAGACAGGGATAGGGCTACAGAGGTGATGTGTGGAAGCGTGGAGCAGAGGGGCTGCTCTAGCTGTGGCCGACTGGAAGAGCCTCTCAGAAAAGACCGGAGAGACAAGAACAGAGCCAGCAACCGCCTGGGGAAGCATTGGAAGCAGAACAAACACCCACAGGGCTTCCTGTGAAAACATGAAATGAGACGTCTGATGTGCCGGCATGGCAAGGGTTTAGTGAACCACAGCTGCCTTCGGCTCTTCCCGCCCTCTGAGCCTCAGTTTCCTAATCTGTCCAATGGAGATAACAGAGTCATACCATAAAATGCTGCTTTTGGGTTCAAAAGAAAACAATAGATGTGAAAATAACCTGTAAATTGTAAACTACGATAAAGCCGGGCATAGCCGCGTGCACCTACGGTCCCAGCTACTCAGGAAGCTGAGGAAGGAGGATTACTTGACCCCAAAGGTTGAGGTGCATTGAGCTATGCTGGGGCCACTCCAGCCTGGGTGACAGAGCGAGATGCTGTCTCTAAAATTAAAAAATAAATAAATAAAAGTGTGAAGAGAATAGCGGTTACTGTCCAAAGAGGTGCTGGATGAATGTTCGCCACCGGGACGCTTTGGTAGCACTTCTTCAGGACCTGTACTTCACCCAGGCTGGAGTACAGTGGCATGATCTCGGCTCACCGCAAGCTCTGCCTCCTGGATTCAAGCGATTCTCCTGCCTTAGCCTCCAAAGTAGCTGAGATTATAGGCACGCACCACCATGGCTGGCTAATTTTTGTATTTTTAGTAGAGATGAGGTTTCACTATGTTGACCATGCTGGTCTTGAACTCCTGACCTCAGGCAATCTGTCCGCCTCAGCCTCCCAAAGTGCTGGGATTACAGGCATGAGCCACAGCGCCCGGCCTCAGAAGTTTATTTAAATAGGAGAGCTGCACTTTGTCTCTCATCCCGCAATGGGACAGGAGTGTGGTCTCCCACACGGGCCCTCAGAACCAGCTTAACCCCGGGCAAGAGTCAGCGGGAAGGCCAGGCTGGTAGTGGGGAGAGCAGGAAGTAGCAGCACAGGGCCGCTGTCCTTTGGCAAGTACGTACCTTTCACCTCTGGGTCAGGAGAGGCACACTCCAATTTCCTCCACAGAACAGCCGCCCCAGCAGCTGCATGCAGGACGCCCTGTATGTGAGGAGTCCGAGCAGAAGCTGGGACACAGGAAGTTGTCCAGGTGAGAGATGATGGTCCAGGCCAGGGCTGATGGGGACCTACACTGAGGTTCTAAGTGGCTGGGCACGGTGACTCACACCTGTAATCCCAGCACTTTGGGAGGCCAAGGCAAGTGAACCATTCGAGTCCAGGAGTTCAAGACCAGCCTGGACAACATGGTGAAACCCCGTCACTACAAAAAACAACTAAATTAGCTGGCAGTGATGGTGTGCATTTGTAGTTCCAGCTACTTGAAAGGCTAGGGTGGAAGGATCCCTTGAGCCTGGGAGGTCAAGACTTCAGTGAGCTGTGACTGGGGGACTATACTCCAGCCTGGGCGACAGAGCTAGACCCTATCTCAAAGAACGAAAGAAAAGAAAAAAGAAAAGAAAGATGATAGAGGTAAAGTACGAGAGAACATGATGAGTTTTGCCTGAGAAATTGCATGGGTTTTATTTACTGAGCAGGCAGAAGGCTTGCAGGGGGCAGATTTAGGGGCATTCAGGAGTTCTCCTTGGGCCATGGTAAGTTTGAGGCACCTTTTGATATCCAAAGGATAATGCTGAGCAAATGGTTTGTAGTCCTGTCTGGAACTCAGATACAAGGAAAGCGGTGAAGTTATGTATTTTCAGTATCATCAGTGCAGAGATGGATTACTGTGTTGGTTTCTTGTGACTGTCATAACAGAGTGCACAAACTGGGGGATGTAAAGCAACAGCTGCTTATGCTGTCAAAATCCTGGAGGCTGGAAGTCCAGGATTGGGTCTCAGCAGGTGCACGCCCTCTCCAAAAGCTCTAGAAGAGAATCTTTCCCGGCCTCTTCCAATTTCTGGTCCATCTTTTACATCATTGGAAGTTCTCAGCCTGCAGTTGCATCCCTCCTCTCTGCCTCTGTCATCAGATGGCCTTTTCCCCTCTATGTATGTCCAAATCTCCCTCCTGTATGAAGACACCAGTCACTGGATGAGGGTCCACCCAGCTCCAGAATGACCTCATCTTAACCTGCTTACATGTGCAAAGACCCTATTTTCAAATCAGGTTCTGGTGGACAGAAATGCTGGAAGGACACTCTTCATTTCTGAACAGTTAGCTAGGGATGGGGTATAGACAGAGATGAAACCCAAGTACAGGACGTTGAGGTCCCAATGTGTAGAGGACAGAGAGNACAGAGATGAAACCCAAGTACAGGACGTTGAGGTCCCAATGTGTAGAGGACAGAGAGAGAAGGAGCTCCCTGGTGACACAGGCAGGATGTCGGTGGGACTGAGGTCCGGAAGATGGCAAGCTCTTTTTTTTTTTTTGAGATGGAGTCTGGCTTTGTTGCCCAGGCTGGAGTGCAGTGGCGCAATCTCCACTCACTGAAGCCTCCGCCACCCAGGTTCAAGCAATTCTGCTGCCTCAGTCTGCCAAGCAGCTGGGACTACTGACGCAAGCCACCACACCCAGCTAATTTTTGTATTTTTTGTAGAGATGGGGTTTCACCATGTTGGCCAGGCTGGTCTTGAACTCTGACCTCCAGTGACCCGCCCCCCTCAGCCTCCCAAAGTGTTGAGACTACAGATGTGAGCCACTGCGCCCAGCCTGATAGCACATATTTTATCTGTCAGCTTTGGTGAGGTCATCAACTGAGAGCTGGGAAGTGCAACTGGGTCAAGCGCCCATTCGAAACTGATTTGGAAGTTTCTCCAGCCACGTCCAGCAACTAATGTAGCATGAGAAATGGCTGGGCTTGATCATCATTGAGGCTATATGTCAGGGGGAGAAATGAGCAAGGGAGGTTAGGGGATTCGTGAAGCAGCAGTCAGAGTGAAACTGGGGCTTGACGAGGCAGGAGGTGATAGCGGGAATGCTGAGGAGTGGGAAGACATGGGCTGGGGAGGGGAGCCTCATCTGGGTTGGGGGGATGGTTGACGTGGGAGTGCAGAGCCAGTGAGTTGGGAGGACAAAAGGCGATGGCAGCGGATGCTGGGAATTGAGGTTTCAGAGGTGGTACAGGGTTTGGTTGTAACAAAATCTAGTGTCAGCGGTGTGAACAGGTGGCTGAGGCTGGTGGAGCTGAAGAATAGGAATCGTAAGGCTGAGGCAGCACACAGAACTCCAGGGGGAAACTGCTCTCCTGCAAGAAAACATGTGGCTTACTTGACTTCCACCCCCAGCTCCAAATGGGAGGAAATAAAAGGCAAAGGAAAGAAAGTCAACTTTCCTTGCCAGGACTTCAGGGCCAAGATCCCTGAGGCAAGGGAAGCCGGCCTGTTGTCTGTCCACCGTCCAGGCTCCCAGGCATTGGCTAAGTCCTTCCTGCACACAATGGTGAGAGGCCAAGAAACCAAGAAGAGGGAAGCTGCAAAGAGGCCACACAGAGCTTCCAGCAGCCTCGTAGAGCCAGGAGGACCAGAGCCTGGAATTCTGGACCTGCCTGGGAGGAGGGGCCCAGGAAACACCTAAACTTACTTTCAGGAAGGGCCGACTGGAAATAGACCATCCCTCAGAGAGTCTGAAATTCAACTTGAAATGGGAATGAAGGAGCTAGACACAGAAAGAAAAGTTTAACAGAAATAGGGACTGAGGTGGGAGAATCACCTGAGTCCGGGAGGTCAAGGCTGCAGTGAGCTGAGATTGCGCCACTGCACTCTAGTCTGGGCAACTGGAGTGACACCCTGTCTCCAAAAATAAAAAATAAATAAAAATAAAAGAAACAGAGGTTCCAATAATTTACTAATTGTTATCACAGAAGCAGTGAAAATTGGCGAGGCCCCGCCAACTCTTCCTCTTAAGCCGGCAGCAGTTTCACTTGTTTTATTATGATTATTCAGCTTGAAATAGAAAAACCTGTCACTGGATAAGATTTCCTCAGGTGCATCAAGACTTCTCCAAGAAGCAGATTTGTTAAATATTGAACAATCAAAAATCTGTAGGAATTCGGCCAGGTGCAGTGGCTCACACCTGTAATGTAATCCCTGTAATCCCAACAATTTGGGAGGCAGAGGTGGGCAGATCATGAGGTCAGGAATTCGAGATCAGCCTGGCCAACATGGTGAAACCTTGTTTCTAATAAAAATACAAAACTTAGCCGGGCGTGGTGGCGGGTGCCTGTAGTCCCAGCTACTCGAAAGGCTGAGGCTGGAGAATCGGTTGAACCAAGGAGGCGGAGGCTGCAGTGAGCAGAGATCATGCCACTGCACTCCAGCCTGGGCAACAAAGCAAGACTCTGTCTCAGAGAAAAAAAAAAAAAAGAATCTGCAGGAATTCGAGGTGAATCTGACACGTGCATTTGTCTTGGTTCTGGAAGTCTTCGGTCACAGTTCCAGCTCCCTGTCTCCTGCTGGTGCCTCTGCCCTTTGGTCTCTCTCCATTGTAATCTTGCACTTTTCTTAATAGAGCACTTAGCTTGACCTTCTTTTCTGGTATTTTTCCCTTTTCTATCTCAACACAATTGCCCAACATATTCTTGGGTAATAATGCTACTGAAAAAGGGAAGAGAATAATAGCGACAGAGCTGTGAGGATTAGAAACACGGGGCTAAACCTGTAAGAACCCGTGCCCCTGTTATGCAAAGAGGGAACCGAGAGGCAGAGATATTAAGGAACGTGCTCTGAAAACCTGGGAAGTATAGGAGCGAAGCCCGACCTCTTTCCCTTGCAGCCTGTTGCCTCAACACCAAGCTGGGGTGGCACATTCTGGCACTTTCACTGGCACCCTGGGGTGTACATCAAAGATGAGAGAAATTCACACCCCTGGGCCAGGATCCAGCCTTCACCTGCTGTCTTGTTATTCGTTCATTTTCTTATGTTCCGCAAATATTTCTTAAGTGCCTATTCTGTGCCAGGCATTGTTAGGAGCTGGGCTACAGAGACAAAGGAACTCAAGGGCAAGACAGTCTAGAAGGAGGCAGACAGACAGCAGACAATTACAATGCCAAGTGGCAAGTCTGTGGGGAAAGGGAGGACGTGGTGTTCTACAGCAGACCATTACCAAACCTGAAGACGTCAGGGTGAAACTTGGAAATGACCCAACTGCTAAATAAGAGAACGGCTCATTGTCACGACCCCATGGAAGAATGTTAATCAGCCATTTAATTTCTGGAGACATGAAAAAGGTGTTCCCAATATGATGCTCTGTGAACATGGCTGGCTGGGAAACAGAATCTAAATCTGAGACCCCTTAGGTTTTTTATAAACCAAAATTCTGCTGAAGGTCGTTAGATGTGCTAAATACCTTCTGTCTGCAGATGTATGAGCTGCCTCAACGGGCACCTTGACCTCTGGGTTCTGGTGGGCTTGGATGGGTGGACGGCACCCCTGGGCCACTGACCCGAGGGAGGAGGAAGACGGAAGTTGGGAATGTGTTCTCCCCGTTCCCTCCCTGCGGTGGCCTCAGTGCTGCTGGGTCCCCTGGCCACTGCTGGCGGGTCCTACAGGCTCTGGGAGCTGCTCCCTTCACCTCTTCAGGCCGGGGGAGACGAAGTGCCTTGCTGTCACCAGCTCCAGGACTCTGCACCATCCTCTGGGGCTCCCTACACTCGTAAACAATCCCTTTATTAATCTCTCCTCAAATTACTAAATTATGGGTGCCAACTATTTCCTCCTGGACCCCTGGTGAATAGACACCTGGTTTGTGCGATTGTGGGTAATTTTTGTTGTTCCCTCATGTGCGTGGCCAGCTTTGTAAAACAGTCACCTTTGGGGGTATGTGGCCAACTCATGACCCCTCATCTGTTCTCTGAGAACTGTCCCCCAAATCGCAGGGGTGGGCCCAGCACGCACGTTTGCACCAACTGCCTATAACCGATTGGGCTGGAGTAGAGATCAAAGGTCAACGAGGCCAGCCAGCTGCCCTCTCCTAGGGGCCCGGTCAAGACTGGAGAAAGCCCAGCCAGTCTCGGTGGACGGACGTCCTGTGAACAAAGAAAGAGGAAAAGCCGGTCTGCAGAGGGATTAAAGGGATGGCCTTGGACCTTTGGACCGTTGTTTTGTGAGAGGCACATTTACAAGTTTTTCTAATCCAAATTAAGATAATAGCATACATATTGCTCTGCCATCAATTTTACAACTTGTTATAGTGAGAACAGTCTTATCATGAAATAGGCTTTTTCAACGTGATTTTTAATGACTGCGAGATTTTTGTTGTATGGTTATTATCATGATTTATATCTAGAAACTTGTCCAGGATTAAAATCAATTTTATTGGTCTATATTTTGTTGAAACACCTGCCTCTTTTGGAACTCAGGACCACAGTTGCTTGTCTTTAGTTTTCCTGCACTTTTGCTGTTTTCCAGCATTCTTTATTTTATTTTATTTTATTTTATTTTGAGACAGAGTCTTGCTCTGTTGCCCAGGCTGGAAGCGCAGTGGCACAATCTTGGCTCAACACAACCTCCGCCTACCTCCAGGGTTCAAGCAGTTCTCATGCCTCAGCCTCCCAAGTAGCTGGGACTATAAGGTGTGCACCATCATGCTCAGCTAATTATTGTATTTTCAGTAGAGACAGGTTTCACCATGTTGGCCAGGCTAGTCTCAAACTCCTGACTTCAAGTGATCCACCTGCCTTGGCCTCCCAAAGTGCTGGGATTACAGGCATGAGCCACCACACCCGGCCTCCTGCATTCTTTAAAGCACATCATACATCCATCAATGTCTTCTGTATATATTACTTCCTTCACCCTCTGAAATCAAATTTGTTTAAATCAGATGGTCACATGACCTCGTCAATAAAAATGAACATTGGTTGAGTGTAGCTCTGTGCTGGGTCTGAGCTATCTCATTAACTGTCACAACATCGTCTTGTTTAACCTTCAGATGGCCTGTGTGCTTGTTTTTATTTTCTCCTGTTAGCGCCGGACACCATCTTGGAGGACGAGTGTGGGTTTCCTGCATTAAAGCAGCTGGCCAGGCAGAGCTGAGCAAACCCCAGGACTTCTGACTCAGAGTCTATGCATAACACAGCCTCCCTCGGACTGATGTTTGCTCTGCCCTTCATGGTTTGAAGATAATGATCCTTGATAGAATAGAAGCCAAATAAGAGTTCGGCAGCTCTGTTTTTTCATCTGTTAAATTTCACCATCTGTCCCAAGCAGGGAGCCTCTTCTTTCTTGTTCCTGTTTTTCTGAGCATAACTAAAATCTATTTTAAATGTTGACTCAGTGTGACTCGCAAGCCTTGGTTCAGGATGGCTCTTAGCTTTTGTGACGCGGTTTAGCCTCTGCCCCTCTTTTCTGTGTGTCCTGGGTTATGATCAGTTTAGCAGCAGGGAACAATCTGGGTTTGAAGTTTGGCTGACCTGAATTTGAATCGTGAATCTTGGCAATAGACCAGTCAGCAGCTACGTGAACTCAAGTGACTCCATCTTCCTGAGCCTCTGCCTCCTTGGGTGACCACCACCCCTGCTGTGCTCCACGTCCCTGTGCGGCTCCTCCCACTCTGCATCTGGGCTGGCCCTGTGCCTCACTTTGCCAACAGAAAGCGGCAGAATGATGCTGTGCCACTCCCAGTCTAGGCCATAAGAAAACCTGGTGGCCTCTATTTTTGTACTTTGGGAAGCTCTGCACCATTGAGGAAGAAGCCTGTCTGCCCTGCTTCTCCACCTCCAGGTAAAAACGCTACATGGAGAGGTGTGTAGAAGAGGGAGAGGCCCAGCCATCCCCAAATCCCAGCACAGCCTGGCCTTCCACCTGTCCATGCCAGGGCCCCAGACCCAAGTGAGCAGTGCAGGACAGTCCCCAGGTGGCCGCAGCCTCAGTGGACACCACGTGGGACAGAAGAATGTCCCACTGAATCTAGTCAACCTTCAGAATCCTGGGGCGAACTGAATGGCTCTTTTCAGCCACTGAGATTTGGGATGGTTTGTACACAGCAATAGGTACCCAAACACTGTTAAATGGGAGGATAAACCAAGACTTACAGTGCTCAGCGTGGTGCCTGGCACACGACAAGATGGGAGCTACTCTTATTTGACTTTGTCAAAACTGTGCTGGGTTGAATGCTCCTTTGAGACTAATTCCTTGAGCACGTACTTTGTTTTTTGAGTTGTTTTGTTTTGGTTTGGTTTTTTTTTGAGATGGTGGCTCACTCTGTCGCCCAGGCTGGAGTGCAGTGGCGCGATCTTGACTCACTGCAACCTCCACCTCCCCGGTTCAAGCGATTCTCCTGCCTCAACCTCCCAAGTAGCTGAGTAGCTGGGATTACAGGTACCTGCCACAACGCCTGGTTAATTTTTATATTTTTAGTACAGATGAGATGGGGTTTCACCGTGTTGGCCAGGCTGGCCTTGAACCCTCGACCTCATGTGATCCGCCCACCTTGGCCTCCCAAAATGCTGGGATTACAGGCCTGAGCCACTGTGCCTGGCCCTTGAACACACACTTCGAACAGGAAAGTCTTGAGTAATCTCAGAATCATCACTGTATCTCCCCTTGGCACCATGGCCAGAGGGGAATTGCTCTCCATTCATTCTCCACTCTAAGATATTACACTGGCAGTCAGGGAGGTACAAGGTAGATCAGGGCCTGAACCCACTGCCCTAACAGTGTCTTTCTTTTGACATCTCTGTTGCTTTCTAAATCAGTGCTAGGGTTTCCACAGCTCCATGACCTATAACAGGGAGTTTCTTGTCAGCTGTGAGCCCCTAGGAAGATGACCCTCTTTGGTGAGACCAGCTTCCTTCCCCATTACTTGCCTTGCCCGTGCAAGAAGGAATGAGGCAGAGGGTCTACAGGCTCCACCTGCCCCTTTGCTTCACAGAGCACTTCCACCTGTATTCGTGAAGTCCACTGCTCCATCACCTAAGGTCTGCATAAGGAGAAGCTGGAGCTGGGACCCCAGTCTGGTTTGGCCAGGGCTCCTCCAGAAGTAGTGGCAGGCACAGAGGCTCACCCAGGAAGGTGCTGGGGCGCTGCTGTCCATCCAGTGACACTGGATAAGATTTGATTCTGAGCCCGTGGAACTGTCCCCTGACATGCATGAGTCACGATAAATCATACTGTAGTCATGTTAAATTATTTGATAATTATAAAGATAAAACTCTTGCAGTCATAGTTTGCAATTCACAGCTATTTTCATAGTTAAAATCACTTTCTTAAATGATTAACACATGCTGAGACTTTGACGCACTGTGTTGGACTGACGGTCTGTTTTACCTTTCACGAACTAATGAGAGAAGAGCAGCGTAACATGTACATAAAGGTTTGCAGCAAGTAAAGTCCAATGATATTAATGTCACTGAGCAAACGCAGGTTTCCCAGCAGTTTGGATACTTTAACGTGAACACAAAGTGAAAACGACAGTAAGAAAGCCCAAGTTATGGTCAGACCATGCTTGGAATTGCACAAATGCATCATTTCCAGCATTCATTGCTTTCCTTCCACAGCCTATGCTGAACTGAGACTTTTTTTTTCTTTCTGCCAGGATTAATAACCAATTTTAATTTCTATTCCTGAGCCTGGCAGTATTAAACTAGATATTTTTTAGTGTAGACAACAACATCACCCTATTGCTAACTTTATGTGAGCAATGGTTTTACAGTGTGTAATGATATCTCACTTAAATTGACATTTCAGGTTGCCTGGTAGCAGAATCTGGTTAAATACAAGGTGTGATGAATCTAAACCAGCTAACAAAGCCCTTACGTTAATCATGACATTTTGCACAATATACTGATATGAAAAGACATTATCTATATTATTACTAAAGCTAAAAATACTAAAGCAGATTAAATATTAAACCAGACCTATGACTGCATTATTTTTTCCCTATTAAAACAAACTTTAGAGATTGTGTTTCAGCCAAAGAGGATCATCCCCCACATTAAATTATTCCGCTCTACAGGATCTGAGGTTTTGTTTGTACATATGTTTCCCTGGTTAACTATAAGGAGTTCAACCTTTCACATACTTAAAGTACTTTGTATTTGTGTATTTAAAGTACTATTGCCATAAAAATAAGTAAATCTACACCAGAGGTGCATTTCTGAGCTGGGGCAATGTGGTCATCTATAGGAGGGGTGGGGCGTGGAGGGAAATAGCAGAGGGGAGGGATGATATCGCCACCTGCCACCTGCCACCCCACATCTCCTTGCAGCTCCCAGGAAGCTTCAAGGACTGCCAGGGAGAGCGTTTGTGCTACCCGGGGGCCCCATCAGGTGGAGGGAGGTGTTTGGACGCTGGGATCTCAGGGATCTTCTGGACAGGGACTAAAACACAAGGAACAGTGTTTAGTTTTTGTTTTTGTTTTTTAAGACGGAGTCTCACTCTGTCACCCAGGCTGGAGTGCAGTGGTACCATCTCGGCTCACTGCAACTTCCGCCTCCTGGGTTCAAGCGATTCTCCCGCCTCAGCCTCCCGAGTAGTTGGGATCACAGGCTCGAACCACCACAGGTGGTTGATTTTTGTATTTTTAGTGGAGGCGGGGTTTCACCGTGTTGGCCAGGCTGATCTCAAACTCCTGACCTCAAGTGATCCGCCTACCTCAGTCTCCCAAAGTGCAGGGATTACAGGCAGGAGCCACCACACTCAGCCAGGACTGGTGTTTTTATCCCTGTCATCACCCACACTTCCCGGAGTGACCTTCCTTGGGCTGGCCCTGGAGGTTGGGGCGAGGGTGTTGGACGAGGGGATTCAAATGAGGAAACGCCACTGGCCCTAAGGCCCAAATCAGTTCTTCCTCCTGAAGATCCAATACGGGACTAGACAACAGGAACCGTGTCATCCCTTCTGCTTCCCGTCTTTCCGAACTACCAGAAACATCGCACACATGGACTGCTCAAATACAAAGGCACTGTTTTCTCAGGTTCTGGTGAAAATACCCCCTCTGTTCTCATTCATTCACTCAGCAACATTTGTTGTTGTTTTGTTTTTTGTTTTTTGAGATGGAGTCTTGCTCTGTCACCCAGGCTGGAGGGCAGTGGTGCGATCTCGGCTCACTGCAACCTTCGCCTCCCGGGTTCAAGTGATTCTCCTGCCTCAGCCTCCCAAGTAGCTGGAATGACAGGCGTGTGCCACCACACCTGGCTAATTTTTGTGTTTTTTGTATAGACGGGGTTTCACCATCTTGGCCAGGCTGATCTCGAACTCCTGACCTCATGATCTGCCTGCCTTGGCCTCCCAAAGTGCTGGGATTACAGGCATGAGCCAATGCGCCCAACCTCAGCAACATTTTGTTTTAGGAGCACGCTGTCAGCCCCGTGTGCTCCCGAGGTGTGGAGACACGGGTGCCTCCTGGAGGAGCCATGGTCCACTAGGGCCCCAACATGGAACACGGACACCAGCCCAGGTAATGGGGGACTGTAGGGAACACCTGGCAGGACACAGAGGACGTCCAACTGTGGACACTGGGGCGGCGTTTCCAAGCAAAGGCCTCTGAACTAAATCTGGGATAGGAGGACAAGAGGCACTGCAGGCAGAAAGGCACCCAGCCGGGGACGCGAGCCACCACAATATGGGACAAGGGAGCAGGTGGCACAGGGGCCATGGGAGAAGTACAGTAAGTGACCCAGCAGCGGGCTGAGGATGGCAACAGAGGACTTCAGGCAGGCAAATGAGTCTCTACTTCGATGATGAGATCATAACCCTGGCAACAAAAGTGGAGGAGGAAAGAAACAGGGAGAAGGCAGTTTGGCAGCTGCTGGAATAGGTGGATGCGGAAGTGATGCAGGCTGGACCAGGGTGGCTCCATATGAGCCCATTTCTGAGGTCGCACCTAGGGCTCCATGACTCAGTGGGTTGGGAGGAAAAGATGGAAAAAGATAAGAATGATGCAAGGTTTTACCTTTAAAGGTTTTGACCTTTAAAAACCAGGTGAGTGCTGGCATAATGGGGGAAGACAGAAAAGGGGGAAGGTTCTGAGTAGGAAGAGAAAGGGAAGAAAGTTCAGTTTGTACCTGTGAAGTTCAAGACGCCTAATAGCAAGACTAGATGGAGTGGAATAGATGGGTAAGGAGGTGAGAGAGGGAAAGATGCTGGGATGTAGGCTTGAATCATTGGCATGAACATGAAAAGTGATGTCATGGGAATGAGGGCAATTATCAGGGGAAACGTAGAACAAAGATGACAAGTGTGTAGTGCAGGTGGACCCACTCCTGCTCTCCATGCCCATGGCAGGCATTATCAATCGATCACAGCACTCTTCTTGCACAGCCAAGGGCTGCAGACATCACAAGAAAAGGATTCCTGGAAGCAGGAATGGTCTGCAGCATCAGATGTCGCAGTTAGCTCAAACAGGATGACGTCTGAAACAGGCTGGGGGGGTCAACATCTGGGAAGGCATTGATCTTTACTTACCTCTCTCACAGAAACTATTCTTTGTTGTTGTTTTAATATTATGTTTATATTTTCTTTTATGAAAGTAACCTTCTAAAATTTGAAAATACTGAATCACACAAAGAAACGGTGAAATTATAGGTGATAATGTCCAGTCTTTTTTTTGTGTGTCTCTATAGCTATACATAGTTGCAGTCATACTATACACACAATTTGTGTCCTGATTTTTCACTGGATAATATAACATTTCCAATTATTTATTTACCTTTTCTCTTCACTGTTGAGCATATGGGCAGTTTCCAAATTTTGTTGTTAAAATGATGTTTGTAATAAACTATTTTAAAACATAGTTTCATTTGACTTTTAATATTTACTTAGAATAGATTTCTAGAAGTGGCCAAAATAAACATTTTAAGACTCTTGATATAACAAAATGCATTTCAGAAATGTTATGCTGATTGGCACTCCCACCAGCAGAGAATAAAAGTATTTAAATGACTGCATGATTTTTAACTGTCTTGTTGTTTTTTTCTTAAACTTATGCAAATCCCTTTTACAAACCGGAATATAGTAGAATAAACATACACATACCTAACATGTATTTATATATGTGTTATTTGTATATAATATATGTTTGTATATTTGTATACACATATATACATAGAAATATCTTTCTCCAAATGATTTTAGTGACTGGGGCACCAATATGAATCACCGTCTCTTCTACAGGACAGTAATCACGAAATGAATTCCTTTCTCCCTTGTTTAGGGGAAAGGAAAAACAAACTAACATTTATGGAGCAAATTCTTTTTTTTTTTTTTTTTGAGACAGAGTCTCACTCTGTCACCCAGGCTGGAGTGCAGTGGCATGATCTCAGTTCACTGCAAGCTCCACCTCCCGGGTTCATGCCATTCTCCTGCCTCAGTCTCCCGAGTGGCTGGGACTACAGGTGCCTGCCACCATGCCCGGCTAATTTTTTGTATTTTTTTTTTTTAAGTAGAGACGGGGTTTCACCATGTTAGCCAGGATGGTCTCGATCTCCTGACCTCGTGATCCGCCCGCCTTGGCCTCCCGAAGTGCTGGCAGTATAGGCGTCAGGGGAGCAAATTCTTGATCTGGTATACCCTCATTTCTTAAAAATGAATCCAGGAATGTGCCACTCTACTAGTGCCCATTTCACTCTTAGAGCAACTTGCACATGATGTAAGTAATATTTTCCCAGTTTTACAAAGAAAGGAAATAAACTTAATGAGGCTAATTCGCTTCCCCAAGGGCATGCAATTAGTAGGTGGTGAAACCAGAATTTACACACACCCCTGTCTTCGTTGAAACGCAGTGCTTAGTTTCCTGTGAGCTACATTGGAGAGAGCTCCATCCTTGAAAGGCAAGATTTTCTTGGTTCTTTCGAAGATGACATTACAGGGGTGGTGCCTGCTGTTTTCTAAGACTCACTTCTGGTTTCTGGTTGATTAGGTCTTTAGGAGAAGGCTCCCAACCCTCAATAGGAAGCCCAGCCTCCAAAGGTGGCCAGAACACAGTCCCCTCTCTTTGGGCATTAGCCTGGATAAAAGCCAGCTCTGAGGTCATGTTTATTATATGATTGTGCAATAAAAGCTCTTTACTGGTGAATTGGCCGCTGGCAGCCTTTTTCTGAGAATTCTAGAGAATCAAATGTACAGAATAGCAAGAAAAACAGTGCATTAGGAAGTGTCCCAAAGGAGTGGGGGGAGCACCCGCCATAGGTGCCAGGGACACCCGGGGGTCGCGCCTGTTTGCCTGCACTCTCAACTCCCTTCCTCTAGCTGCTGGGTGTTACTTACTCTGCCAACAATTTGTTACATTGTGTATTTTAAAACACTGTTCAGGCAGGGTGGGGTGGCTCACGCCTGTAATCCCAGGACTTTGGGAGGCTCAGGTGGGCGGATCACAAGTTCAAGAAATCGAGACCATCCTGGCTAACATGGTGAAACCCCTTCTCTACTAAAAATACAAAAATTATCCAGGTGTGGTGGCGCGTGCCTGTAATCCCAGCTACTCAGGAGGCTGAGGCAGGAGAATCTCTTGAACCCGGGAGGCGGAGGTTGCACTGAGCCCAGATTGCGCCACTGCACTCCAGCCTGACTACAGAGCGAGACTCTGTCTCAAACAAAACAAAACAAGAAAAAACAACACGGTTCAGACTGTCACTGTGCCCTGTATGTGTCCTCTTTACCATAAGGAGTTGTTCTGTAGGTTTGCGAACATGGGGTAGCAGCATTGCCTCTGGTGCCAGAGGGCCGTGGGAGTGTCCGATGACACCTGGTTTCCGTAGCACTCCTGCCAAGCCCTAGGAGGCTGTTCTCGTTACACATAATTGTTCTACATCTCCCTCTTGTGGACCATCTATGAAATAAAATACACCAATCTTTTTTTTTTTTTTTTTTAAACAGAGTCTTGCTCTGTTGCCCAGGCTGGAGTGCAGTGGTATGATCTCGGCTCACTGCAATCTCTGCCTCCTGGTTTCAAGTGATTCTCCCTCCTCAGCCTCCTGAGTAGCTGGGATTACAGGTGCCCGCCATCACGCCCTGCTAATTTTTGTATTTTCAGTAGAGACAGGGTTTTACCATGTTGGTCAGGCTGGTCTCAAACTCCTGACTTAAGGTCATCCCACTTGCCTTGGCCTCCCAAAGTGCTGGGATTACAGGTGTGAGCCACGGCCCCCCCGCCAAAACCAATCATTTTTAATAGCTACAATGAAGAATATTACAGGTTATAAGGAATTAATTTCTGTGAGTACTATGAGTTTCAATGTGTAAGACCTTTAGTTGTTTTTATTATGGAATATTACAGACTTTTTAAATGTATATGGAGAATAATGTAAAAATACCCATGCACCCACAAACCAGCTTTATCAGATCTTAACATTTTGTCCCACATTTACTTCAGATCCTTTAAAAAAGTAAAATAGATACAGTCGAGGGTCCCTAAATATATCCTCTCCCTAAAGTAATCATGGTTCTGAATGTATCTGTATTACTCCCATATATATGTTTATACTTCTCTACATGTATGTGTGCCGATACAATCCATACTGCTGTTTTATATGTTTGAAACTTAATAAGAGGTTACTATCACCCCGCATGTGTTATTCTGCAATCGGTTTCTTTCCCTCAATATTATACTTTTGAAGTTTTTCCTTGTGTTTCTGTTTCATTCATTTTCCTCTTCTGTATGCTATCGGTTGTATAAATATCACAGTATATTTACTAGTTCTCTTATTCTGGGACATTTGGGTTATTTCCATTTTTCCTCGTAACAAACAATGCTGTAATGAACATGCTTGCTCTTGCCTCCTTGTCTCTCCATGGGAACTTTTCTAGAATATCCTGAAAGTGGAGTGCGGGCTCATTACGCTTGGCTTCTTCAGCTTTACCGCTCATAGAGGATGGTACTATGTTACCTTCCGACCATCAGCAGAGCTCTTTCCTTTCCTGTCTTCTGTCCTCCTAGTGGGCAGCCAGGTGGAAGGAGCAGTAGCCACCATCAATCGAGACTTCGCCATGTGCCAAGCAGCAGGTTACATGCATTGCATGAATTTTCTTGTTTTAAAATGACAACAATCTTATGGGGGCAGCATCAGCAAGCCCGGTTTACAGGAAATCAGAGAGGTCCTGGACTCTAACCAAGGCCACACAGATGGCGAACTGCAGAGCAGAAGTGAAACTGACGCAGCCTCACCTGTCTGACCCCAGAGCTACTATTTGACCACTGGGCTATAAAGATGGTGAAAGACTCACCTGTAGAATGCTGGGATGGAGGAGGACACATCTTCCTAGTGAAGCCTCTAAGCCAGGTTGCTGAGAGCTGAGAACGAAAATTAGAAGAAAGAGGCTGGGTGCGGTGGCTCATGCCTGTAATCCCAGCACTTTGGGAGCCGAGGCAGGCAGATCACCTGAGGTCAGGAGTTCGAGACCAGCCTGGCCAACATGGCAAAACCCCATCTCTACTAAAAATACAAAAATTAGCTGGACACGGTGGCACATGCCTGTAATCCAGCTACTTGGGACGCTGAGGCACGAGAATCGCTTGAACCTGGGATGCAGAGGTTGTGGGGAGCAAAGGTCGCACCCCTGCACTCCAGCCTGGGTAACAGAGGAAGACTCCATCTCAAAATAAATAAATAAATAAAAATAATTCCAAGAAAGAAGGAATAAGCCATTTAAAGTTTTTAATTATGAAAGTCATTATTCAAAAGAGTATATTTAATGTTAATGTATAAATAAGGAAAAATAATAAAATGAACAGATGGTAGGAAGGGAGTGAGAGAAATGGAAATTCAAGGTATCTAGATACCTAAGAAAAATAGACTTCAGTGTGAGAAAATAGCAGTGGAGGATTTGATAGCGTTCATTCATTTTCCTTGCAATTACTAAGGCTCAGCGAGTGTTTTTCGACAGTGCAGGAGTCTAAAGCTGCTTTGCCGTGTGCTCAGAACAGCTGACCTAAATCTGGCATGACAGAGGAGTAGGGACCATCACATCAACGAGAAAAGGTGGAGTGTGCACCTGCCTGGAAACAAAGCAGAAATGGAAATAAGGGCCGGGTGGAAGACAAGAAGAGGGAAAAGGAAGTGGATTCTCCAGCTGGTCTCTCTGCTCAGCCCTGCAGGAGCTGGGGATTTCCCCTGGGCTCCCTGGGCAGCTGTCTGTCTTGCCCTGGTTTGACCAGAGCCTGACTTGACCTGGGCACTTGGCTTTTATTTCTCCCTGGTGTGTGTGTGTGTGTGTGTGTGTGTGTGTGTGTGTGTGTGTGTGTGTGTTTGTTTTTGAGATGGAGTCTTCCTCTGTCTACCAGGCTGGAGTTCAGTGACACGATCTCGGCTCACTGCAACTTCTGCTTCCCAGGTTCAAGCAATTCTCATGCCTCAGCATCCCAAGTAGCTGGATTACAGGCATGTGCCACCATGTGCAGCTAATTTTTGTATTTTTAGCAGAGATGGGGTTTTACCATGTCGGCCAGTCTGATCTCGAACTCCTGACCTCAAGTGATCCACCCACCTCAGCCTCCCAAAGTGCTGGGATTATAGGCGTGAGCCACTGGCCCCAGCTTCTCTCTCTCCTTTTATTCTTAAGAGAGGGAGCTAAGTAATGCAAAAATCAATGGGCCTAGTCTGCCATCTAGTAGTGAACATCTAGTTGAATTAGAGAAGAAAAGTGCTAGGGTGTTTGTATTGTTTTGACTAAGATACAGAGGTATAAGTTGTATTTTAGAGTTGTTCATGTTTACTTTACTTGAAAACAAAACGGCTTCCAAAATAGGGAGTCAAAGCAAACCAGAAGTGAAAGTTAGCAAGTATTACAGGAAGTCGAGAGGAAGCAAGTGTGTTGATATGAAAGGGAAACTGCTTTTTAAACAGCGCATCAAGAGCAGAGTGGGCAAAGCGGGTAGTTTTCTTGGCATGAGTAAAGGATATAGGTTGTCTTATGTGCTCTTACACAAGAAAAGTATAACTGATGCCTTGATCTTAACTTTGTTAAACTGTGAAAAGAGAAAGACGTTGGTAATGTTAAGATACCTCGATACCTTTAGCTTCAGCAAAAATGGGTCACGTGCCTTGACCCTGACTTACTCATTTTTCCGACCTCCACGCCTATCATTTCCCCACTTAGAATGCTTTTATGCTATTCACATTTCCCATCAGAATTTCAACCATCCTGTTAAGGACTTTGAAAACTTGACTTAATTGTTTGTTTTTGTTTTTGTTTTTGAGACAGTCTCATTCTGTCACCCAGGCTGGAGGGCAGTGGTATGATCTCGGCTCACTGCAACCTCTGCCTCCCAGGTTCAAGCGATTCTCCTGCGTCAGCCTCCCAAGCAGCTGGGATTAGAGGTGCACACCACCGTGCCTGGCTAATTTTTGTGTTGTTAGTAGAGATGGAGTTTCACCATGCTGGCCAGGCTGGTCTTGAACTCCTGACCTCAAGTGATCCGCCCGCCTCGGCCTCTCAAAGTGCTGCGATTACAGGCGCGAGCCACCATGCCTGGCCAAGAACGTTTTCTTTGCACTCACAATTTGGTAACTGTTTGGCTCAAGTCGCCTAGCTTGGGGCCTATCTCAGCTTTCAACATGCCTTCCTCACTTAGCTTAATTACTTCTACCTTTTGATTTAAAGTCAGAGGCCTGCGACTCTCCTTTTCACTTGAACACTTACAGGCCATTGCAGGGTTATTAATTGTCCGTGTGACTCACTTTATTGCAATATTTGCCTTATTGCAGTAGTCTGGGCTGAACCACAATGTCTCTGACGTATCCCTGTAGACAGAGGACAGAATGGTAGAACACACTTGGACTATCCAAAGCTGACAAGGGATGAGTGCCTAGAAAATTCAAGGAACTCCTGCAAATCAAGAAGAAAAAGACAGAAATTGGAAAAAGGGATAAGATAAAGTACTTCTGATGAGTTGCTTTTTGCAGCCAATCAGATGTTTGAAGAAGAGAGCAACTTTGTAACTTCACTTCAGCCTCTGATTGGTTGCGAGCCACCTCTTCATTGACATGGGGTGAGCATGAATGTGGCCAATGGGAAAGCTCTAAGGGGTATTTAGATACGTAATTCATAGAAGAAGACAGCCCAGAGGCCACCAAACAAGAAGAGAAGCTTCATCTGAAATCAGAGAAATGCAGATGAAAACCACGTTCCTTTGCATCCGTTCATGGCTGGGTCCCTGCCAGAGCAGCCTGGACCAAGTACTGGAGCTGGACTCAGGACAGCCCATGGATAAGGCTGCCAGCAACAGAGGAGTTGTCTCGTCTGGCTCAGAAAGACTTTTTTATTGGGAATCTGTTTGACAAACTGAAAATTAGATTAGTGAGTTTGAAGGGAAGAAAGATAAGAGGTAGAGCCAGAGCAAGAGGGCCCGGGAGGGTGCGGGGCAGGGTGTGGGGTGGCTGGGCATGGGCACACACTGGAGCATCCAGTGGGGGCTGCGGGAGGTGAAAGCCAGGGGCCCAGAGAGGACAGTCAGAGATGCTGGGAGAGTGGCCACCAGTCCTGGGCCACTTCAGTGTTTCTCAGCTCTGCTCTTGGATTTTTAATATAATTTTGTTACTGGTGGAGGGTGTCCAGGTTCTTAGCATTTTGAACAAAGAATTGGACAAAACGTACAAACAAAGCAAGGAAAGAATGAATCAACAAAAGCAGAGATTTGAAAAGGAAAGTACACTCCACAGGAGGGGAGTGGGTCCAAGCAGTGGCTCAAGGGCTCTGGATACAGAAACTACTCAGGCCTAAATACCCCTTAGAGCTTTCCCATTGGCCACATTCATGCTCACCCCATGTCAATGAAGAGGTGGCCCACAACCAATCAGAGGCTGAAGTGAAGTTACAAAGTTGCTCTCTTCTTCAAACATCTGATTGGCTGCAAAAAGCAACTAATCAGAAGTACTTTCAATTTCCCATCTGTGGGGCACAAAAAAGGTGGGGGTTTGCAAAGGGAGTAGCCCCTGGTGCTTTTGTTACTTAGGCATGGAAAGTTAGGGTTTTCCTTTCAGTCTAGTTCCAAGAAGTCAGCGTGAAATGGCCTAGGTTCCCTGCCTCCAGACCCTATTCTCCTGCCTCAATTTTCCTGGCTATCTTCAGGAACTCTCCTACCTCCCCATCCCATGCAGATATGCCCCTTTATTTGAATTAGCTTAGTGGGTACCTTTTCCTTGCACCCCAAAAGAGACAAGAATCAAAGGGCCAAGGATCCCAGAACACAGGACTGGGTCTGAAGCAGTGTGGAGGGAAGAACTTGCAGTTATTGGAGCAAGGCCCTCAAATACTGAATAAAAATCAGTCAAAGACTTTTACACCTAGGCAGTCAGTGATGTTTTAGGACTTGTAGTATCTAAAATATCTTACCTCCTGTTCCGTAGGGAGGGCCGTAAGTGCAAAGCATCCCCAAAATGCAGAAGGAGCCAAGAAACCAAAGGAGGGGGCAGACAAATCCAGTTTGTCAGTTTAGGGTGATTTATTAGGGGAACTAACAGACAGAAGCCTGGTCATGGGCAGCGCAAAACGGGTAGATCTCCGCACTGCAACCCCCCAGAGCCAGGGCAAAAGTAGACCTCGGGGGAAATGTAGGTGCTTCGGGCATCACAGTGTATGATTTCTACAACGAAAGCAAGAGTTGTTTTGGAGGAAACTTAACAATGAATGGATGTTCTTACATAAAGAGTAACACATCAGCCAAATGTATTATCTCACACCTGTAATTCCAGCACTTTGGGAGGCTGAGGTGGGCAGATCACCTGAGGTCAGGAGTTCGAGACCAGCTTGGCCAACATGGTGAAACCCCGTCTCTACTAAAAATACAAAAATTAGCCAGGTGTGGTGGCACACACCTGTAATCCTAGCTACTTGGGAGGCTGAGACAGGAGAATTGCTTGAATCCAGCAGGCGGATGTTGAAGTGAGCCAAGATTGCACCACGGCACTCCAGCCTGGGCGGCAGAGCCAGACTCTGTCTCAGGAAAAAAAAAAAAAAAAAAAAGTAACACGTCAACTCGACATTTTGGAGCCATTCTCAGATTTGGGGTTTGCCAGGTGGTAAAATAAGGTCACTCTTGCACCCTTACCTCCCATCCCTGTTTCTTAGAAAAATTCTGGAGTAGATGCTGCACTGAAACAAATGAGTAAACTTAAAAGATAGAAGTCAAGATATAGGGAATAGAAAGTACAACGCACACACGCACACACACACACGCACACGTGCAAAAGGAAGTACAACACAGGAGCAAGGCAGGGGGGCGATGGAGAAGGAAGATTCTGTAGTGACACCAGGGCAACCTGTCTAGACTGGGTTCTGGATGGAATGTTTATGAAAAGAGAAAAAGGAAGGGGGAGAAAGAAAAGGAGAAAAGGGGAAGAAGGAGAGGAGGAGGGAAAAAGGAGGATCATGTTATTCGATAACCCCTGTGCTAGCTGCTTCTATTAATTTATTTATTTATTTATTTATTTTGAGACAGAGTTTCGCTCTTGTCACCCAGGCTGGAGTACAATGGCCCAATCTCGGCTCACGGCAACCTCCACCTCCCAGGTTCAAATGATTCTCCTGCCTCAGCCTCCCAAGTAACTGGGATTACAGGTGTGCACCACCATGCCCAGCTAATTTTTGTGTTTTTAGTAGAAACGGGGTTTCACCATGTTGGCCAGGCTGATCTCGAACTCCTGACCTCGTGATCCACCCGCCTCGGCCTCCCAAAGTGCTGGGATTACAGGTGTGAGCTACCAGGCTCGGCCTGTTCTTAACCTGTTTTGTTCATTTAACTCAAGGCATGACTTTCCCGGAGGCAATCAGTTTGTCAAAGGGATTGGTTGGGCCTGGGAAGACAGTCAGTGTTGTTCTGAGATATTCTCGCTGGCAATGTAGTTAATTTTTAAGATTTGATAATTTGATAATTAGGAATATCTGAATTACTGACCAGGGGGATTCAATTACTGATCATGGTCCCCAACGAATCTCCCAGCTTGGATGTTGTATTACTTTAAGGGAAAGCTAGAGAAGATTCAAGAAAATATGACAATGTGATTCTTTTAGAAGAATGTCCGTGGAGGATGGAGATTCATCCCAGCTTCCATGGAGATTTCATTAAAGCAGACAAAAGCAACACAATGGTCAAACATAAAGAAGACCTCTTGGGTTCATTGAAATTCTGTTTGGCCACATCCCACCAGACCAGCTCCCAGTAACTGAGATCCTGTTTGCTTTAAATACATTTCATTTTGAGAACAGTCCTCAAGAATGTACATATCGCTTTCATCCACTTTCCTTCATTTGTCTGATTTCTCACAGTGTTGCCTGAAAAGATGATTATTTGGCACATGAACAAAGCTATCAACATCAAAAGTTTCCAAATGGACTACTTCTCATTAAATTCTTCATATTTTCAATAACTTACCTGGGGTCCTAGGGGTTTTCTAACTTTCATCTTTAGAGTATCTTCATTCAGCAGATGTTCTTTCCATCCCATAACCAGAGTTTGCTAGTTTTTAATTAACTGCAGACAAAACTGATCATTCACTCAAGAGGCCACTGATTAACATCTACCCAGAAAATCCCCACAATTTTTGTATGAATTATCTAGGGAAACCAACCTCTTTTGATCAAATCCATCCATGGGAACTGAACCAAAGAATTTGCCTTGAAAAAATGTCTCTTGCCCTTTTGAAGATGTAGGCAGCTCTAGAAGAGGACTGTGGACTCTCTTCCTGTGTCCCTGGCATAGCCTAGCACAGGGCTTGGTACATAGAGCCATTAGCTAGTGCAACCAGGTATCACATAGGAGGTACTTAAAGATGAAAACAGCATCTTCCCCCTTCCTCGAAAGATTCACGTTTTGCTTTTTCTGGTTTGGAATAGAAGCAATCAGCATGCGGTCTATCAAATAAGATGATCTTCCCTGGATATTAGCCAAGGGAAGTCCTCTGCCTGACACTTAGGATAGATCCCCCTCCTCCCCAGTCCCACACCCCCAGCCCCGGGCCCACACTTTGAGATGGTAAGCCCTTAATTTCTAATGAAAGCCTCTGAAATTACAACCCAGTTGGTGAGTTTCCTGAGATAACAGCCCACCTCCATGGAGAAAGTTTACTACATGGTTATTGGGGAAAATATTGCTTGTACCCTGAGATGATCAGATCCCACATGACGGATGGCAATGGATTACTGGAATGGCTGGGTACCCAGAGTGGGTGAGAACTGGATTCTTCCGAATGGTTTTTAAGACAAAAAAGAACATGGGTTGGGAAGGTTGACGACTACAGAGGAACTTGGAGGTCAGAATGGTGTTTTGGGAACAGAAGAAGGTCTGCAGGCCTTTCCCACTAGAGCAGAATCAGACAGAATGCACTGGAATCTTTGCATAGATGCGCCCATAGTGGTTGGAGGGAGTCAGAACTAAGAGTAAGGCCACTTTAATAACTTTTAATTCCCTTTTTTCCCTCTTCCCCACTTTGATTTTTCCTTTTTCCCCTATAGATAGTCATATTTGGCATTGTTTACCAATTCTGTTGTCTTGTTCTAAGCATTATAATTATTTGACAATGTGTCTAGCAAGTGCCTGTTAGCACCTGTCATATGCCAGGAGCGTGTCAAAGAACATGTCTTAAAACAACAGAAATGTATCCTCTCTCAGTTGCAGAAGCCAGGAGTTGAAACCAAGGTGTCAGCAGGACTATGCTTCTCTGAGACTCTGGGTGGAAAATCCTTTCTCACCGCTTCCAGCTCCTGGTGTTGCCAGCCACGCGTGGTGCTCTGTGGCTTGTAGGCGCACCGCTCCAGCCTCTGCTCATCACCATGGGGGTTCTCCTTGTGTGCCTCATTTCACATGGGAAGACAAGAGACAGACAAGCCTGGGGTTCTGCCCTCCAAGAGCTAACAACTCTCAAAAATAGGTGGAATGGTTTGCAAAAACTGGCACATTTTATTCCTAAGTGTTTTTTCCTGCTTGCTTTCTCTTTCTCCCTCCCTTCCTTCCTTTCCTCTTTTTTTTTTTTTTTTTTTTTTTTTTTTTTTTTTTTGACAGGATCTTGCTCTATCGCCCAGGCAGGAGCGCAGAGGTGCAATCACAGCTCACTGCAGCCTGGATCTCCCAGGTTCAAGCCATTCTCCCATCTCAGCCTCCTGAGTAGCTGGGACTACAGGTGCACACCACCATGCCTGGCTAATTGTTTTTATTTTTTGTAGGGACAGGATCTTGCTATGTTGCCCAGATTGGCCTGGAACTTTGCCTGCTTTCTGTTAGCTTGCATCCCCTTTTCCGCTTCTCTGCCCTTTGTTAAAAGTGTTGCTTTTCTTCCTCAGGAGACACAAGACCAGAGACGGCTTTCCTGGCTCACGGGTTGAAGTTTGATCTGTTTCCTTTTCCTTCTCAATCTGAAAAGAAGCTCCTGGGTGCTTTGTTTCTCTCCATCATTGTTAAGTTAGAACTGGCTAGGATGGAGCTTGCCAACTAATTAGAGAGAAAATGTACAGCGTCCTCTTCCTAATCCTCTTTTAGCTACAAGGAAATTTCCAGGCTTTGTGGTCACTACTGCAGAACTGACCTCCATGGTTCACTTGCACCTACTCTCTCCCACCTTCCCCACCCTCCATAACTTTTATCTTTCTCTTCCCAACTTCCTCCCTTCAGCTCCCGCCAGCTACCTGCTTTGGGTCATGACTTTATGCTATGTCTTTTTTTTAAACATTATCCTTTCCGCTTATGAATTGATTCTGGCAACTACATCCCCTGACATTGGCCCAGTTTTCTTTCCTTGACACCAGGCTGCAGCAACTCAAGTCTGTACCATGTAATTCAGCACTTTTAATCTTGTATCTTCCCCTAATTCCTTCACATGGTTATTCTAGCTTCCCAGTAACCCTGAAGCAATTCCTGGGCAGCATCCACATCTCATACGTACTTCATATCACAGAAAAATATTGACCATCTAGCTTGTTCTCGGTGTTGAATTGTTTATTTCACTTGACACCATTCACTTCTTTTTCATTTTTATCCTTTTCTTTCACGTCTCTTGTATTTGGGGTAGGCTGAAGCCCTTTTCAAGAGTATCTGAAATATAGTGAAGCAACTAGAGAAGACTCTATTTCTTGCTCACTTAGCTATCCAGGGTGGATATTCCAGGTTGCTCCACACGGTCATTCAGGAACCAGGCCGATGGTGGCTCTGCCATCTGGAACACGTGGTTTCTGATGCTGTGTTGATTGTCATCGTCCCAGGCAGAGCATGGGGGGAAGCTCCGGGGAGGCTTTCGGGTCAGGCCTGGCAGTGGTGCAGGGCACTTCTGCCTGCCTGCCATGGAAGAGATAGCAGTCATGGTCACCACCAGCTGAAACAGGGGACCATATGCCCAGCTTGTAGGAGAGAAGAGCAGACTAGGGTAGGAGGAACAACCAGCGTTCTCTTCCACAGCCCTGATCCTCCCCATCTCATCATGTTGTTCCTTGTATTCTACAAAGGATCATTCTTGAATGCAGCTCTGTTGAGCAGCTGCGTGTGAGAAGACATGTTTCTGCAACAGAGAGGTGCATCGGGCAGCCCAGGCTGCCGTAATAAAGACCTCAGACGGGGGCTTAAACAGCAGAAACTTAGCCTCTCACAGCTCTGGAGGCTGCAGATCCAAGATCAAGGCCTCCGCGGGTTCAGCTTCTTCTGATGCCTGTCTCCACGGCTGGTAGACGCCATCTTCTCCCTGTGTCCTCACAGGGTCATCCCTCTGTGTGCATCTGTGTCCTGATCTCTGCTTATAAGGACACCAATCATGCTGTTCCTCCATATTGATGATGTCACGTCAATTAGAGCTGGTGCCACAGCAAGACACTCAGGAAGACACATGTGCACCAGTTGGGAGATACACCCTATGAAGATTCAGGAGCTTTGACACTGAAGCTTTTAGAGGTCCTATAGTCTGTGGCATGCCAAGATATCGATTCTAAGATAAAGGACAAGTTGTTGCCCTTTGCGGCTCCTACCAAGAAAAAGACACAGCGTAGAGTGAACCTCTGTGGATTTTGTAGGTAGCACAGACTTCACATAGGAGTACAGATCCATCCCATTCTGGGGGTAACTTGAAAAGCTACCAATTTCAGGTAGGCTCAGAGAAGGAGAAAGCTCCACAACAGGTCCAGGCTACAGGTTGCCTTCCCACTCCGGCTACATGACCCAGCAAATGGGATGGTGCTGGAGGGACCTGTGATGAATGAGGACACTGTTGCGGGGTGGCGGGTGGTTCCTGGCAAGACCCATAGGAGAGCTATTCTGCAGACTTACTAGAGTTTGAGAGCATGGATATGCCTCTCTAAAAACAGCTCCGGGCTTGAACCCTGATAGAGACTGAGCTTCTGACCATTAGATATCAAGTGGCTGTGTGACTAGAGCTGCCCACTGCAAGGTGGGTTTTACCAGAGTCATTGAGTGTTAAGGTCAGGTGGGCAGAGCAACAATCCACCAAATGATAGGAAATGTTATACACCTGAGAGGGAGAGTTGGTCTGAAGTACAAGGACACCTGGAGCCTTAGTAAGAAATGTCTTGGGATTGGAAAGAGTATGATGGAAAGACCAGAGGCAAAGAAGTCTGAGGATGGACCCATGCTGGTGGCACAAATGGAGCATACCATAGTGCCTTGAGTTAATGCTCATCAGAGAATGTACACCTGAGCCTCTCCTTCGTCACCAGTGCTGGTGCAATGCTCCTGCAACAAATGACACAAGGAGACCATTCATGAACTCAACAACATGGTCTCCCTCTCACCAAGGCCAATTCGGTTACTATCGCTGCTGGATATCCAGCCTGTCTATAGCTAAAATTAAAAAGACTGACAACACCAAATGGGAGCACACATGGCACTACCACTTTAGTAAAAGGTCTGACCACTTCTCAAAAGACTTAACACTCCTGGGTGTTTACTCAGAGAACCAAAAACATCGGTCCATAAAAAGGTGAACGGGAATTTCAGAACAGCTTGATTCGTAAAAGCTCCAAACTGGAAACAGTGTGGTGCTATCAACTGAACTGCATCCCCCCAAATTCATATATTGAAATCCTGACCCCTGGTACCTTAGAATGGTACTGACTGTGTTTGAAGATAGGGCCTTTAAAGAGGCAATTAAGTTAAAATGAGGTTGTTAGAGTGAGCCTTAATGCAATCTGATTGGTGCCCTTTTAAGAAGAGGAAATTACAAACACCCAGAGAGAGAACCTCATGGGTGTGTGCACACCTAAGAAAGAGCATGTGAGGACACAGCAAGAAGGTGGCCAACTGCAACCAAGGAGAGAGTCCTCAGAGGAATCCAACCCCACTGGCAGCTTAATCTTGGACTTACAGCCTCCAGAACTATGAGAAATTAATTTCAGGCCAGGTGCGATGGCTCACGCCTGTAATCCCAGCACTTTGGGAGGCCAAGGTGGGCGAATCATAAGGTCAAGAGTTCAAGACCAGCCTGGTCAACATGGGGAAACCCCATCTCTACTAAAAATACAAAGATTGCCCACGTCTATAATCCCAGCTGCTCGGGAGGCTGAAGCAGGAGAATTGCCTGAACCCAGAAGGCAGAGTGCAGTGAGCTGAGATCGTGCCATTGCACTCCAGTCTGGGTGACAGAACGAGAGACTGTCTCAAAAAAAAAAAGAAGGCCGGGCGCGGTGGCTCAAGCCTGTAATCCCAGCACTTTGGGAGGCCGAGACGGGCGGATCACGAGGTCAGGAGATCGAGACCATCCTGGCTAACCCGGTGAAACCCCGTCTCTACTAAAAAATACAAAAAACTAGCCGGGCGAGGTGGTGGGCGCCTGTAGTCCCAGCTACTCGGGAGGCTGAGGCAGGAGAATGGCGTAAACCCGGGAGGCGGAGCTTGCAGTGAGCTGAGATCCGGTCACTGCACTCCAGCCTGGGCGACAGAGCGAGACTCCGTCTCAAAAAAAAAAAAAAGAAAAAAGAAAAGAAAAGAAAAGAAATTAATTTTGGTTGTTAAACCACCAAGCCTGTAGTACTTTGTTATGGCAGCCTGAGCAAACTAAAATACCCAGGTATTCATGAACAAAATAATGAAGAAACAAATGGTATGATTTTAATGATAAAAATCTACTCATCAATAAAAAGTAAACTACTGATACATGAAACAGTAAGTCTCAAAAATATTACGCTGAATGAAAGCAACCTTACGCGAGGTTTCCTACCACATATCATATCCTTTCGGTTACATGAAATTCTACAGCAGGTAAAACTAATGGATGGTAAATAAAATTAGAATAGTGTTTGCTTCTGGGGCCAGATTGTAATGAGCACTGACAGGGAAGGAGCGTGCAGGAACTTCCCAGGTACTGGATTTTTTTAAAAGGGTTCAGTTACACAGGAGTATGGGCTTGTTAACCTGAGAAACAGAACCAGCAAGAGATACATATGAAGAAATATATTGCCAGGAGTTGGTTGGTACACAACAGTAGAGGCTGGCAAGGCAAGTCTGAAATCGGTAGGGCAAGCCCTAAGGAAGGGCTGTTTGTGACTCATTTTCCTCTTGGAAATAAAAATTCTATGGTGCAGCTGCTTCATAAAACAGCCTGGCAATTACTCAAAAAATTAAACATAGAGTTACCACATGCAATTCTACTCCTATGTGTCTACTCAAGAGAACTGAAAACTTATGTCCACACAAAAACATGTACAGGAATATTCATAGCAGTACTATTTATAACACCCCCGAAGTGGAAACCAGCTAAATGTTCACCAGTTGATGAACAGATATATAAAATGTGGTATTTTCAAGCAATGGCTCGTTATTCAGCCATAAAAGGGAACGAAATACTAACAAATGCCACAACATGGACGAAAGGTGAATTGAGCGATATGTAATATCTCAATTAAAAAATAAAGTTCCAGGCCGGGTGAGGTGGCTTATGCCTGTAATCTTAGCACTGAGGCTGAGGGGAGTGGATCACAAGGTCAGCAGTTCGAGACCAGCCTGGCCAACATAGTGAAACACCATCTCTACTAAATATACAAAAATTAGCTGAGCACAGTGGCGTGCACCTGTAGTCCCAGCTACTCAGGAGGCTGAGGCAGGAGAATTGCTTGAACCCAGAGGTGGGGTTTGCAATGAGCCGAGATCTTGCCATTGCACTCCAGCCTGGGCAACAGAGCGAGACTCCGTCTCAAAAAAAAAATGTTCAGGCACAGTGGATCATGCCTGTAATTGCAACACATTGGGAGGCCAAAGCAAGCCTCCATCTCAAATAAATAAATACGAATATAAATAAACGCAATTTGAACTATTGTCCTTGAACATGGTAGATGTGCACCTTTCTCAGAAAGGAAGATTTTACTTTATTACAGCAACCAAACCATGTTAATAGTTGCAAAATTCCCGCAATAAAATATTTGTCCAAAAGTTGTGTTGACTCACTTTTTTTCCTTTGTGTTTTAAGGATATGACATACATACAGTGAAGTATACACACTTTCAGTGACCAGCCCAATGCACGTTTGTACAAGTAGGCTCCAGGAAGCCTTCGCTCCCCCAGATCAAGAAGACACAGAACATTCTGGCACTCTAAAAGCCTCTCTCTTGCCCCCTCTCGGTAACCAGCAACCCTGTTCTGGCCCCTAAACAGAGCTACTGGTTACTGAGAGACAGATAAACTGCTCTATCACTTTAGAGTGGCTTTGCCTTTTCTTGCTCCCTTCCACATGCTGTGAGAATTATGGGCTGTGACATCAGCAAGCTCTCGTTCTGCAGAAACTTCACAGAAATAGAATCGTGCTCTCCCATGGGCTGCTTCGGTCTCACGCCATGTCTGCGAGAGGCATCCATGTTGTATGCAGCTGCAGTCTGGTCTTTTCCACTGCTGGTTTGCATTGCATTCTGTGAATATGCCACAGTGGGTCCATTCTACTGCAGATGGATATTTGGGTTGTTTCCAGTTTGGGGCTATTATGAATAAAAGCTTATTTTAATATTAATATTATTAATGGGCAAGAAGGACCTTCCCATTGAGCCTGCAGAAAGGAGGCTCATGAGTTTGGCTGGGAAGTCACTGATGCCCATCTGTCAGCCCCAGGAGGTCATTATGGCCCATCATGTTGTTACTGAGCAAAAGAGGTCACTGACCTGTGCGCTAGAAGCCAATACTAAGACACTGGGTTTTAGAGAAAAGAAAAGCTTTTCACTGCAAGTTGACCAACAAGGAGACCGGAGTCCCGTTCAAATCTGTCTCGCTGTGCTGTCTTTAAGGAAATGATTTTGTTAGAAAATGGTTAGAGGGATTATGTCCACACAAAAACGCGTACAGGAATATTCATAGCAGTACTATTTATAACACCCCCAAAGTGGAAACCAGCTAAATGTTCACCAGTTGATGAACAGATAAATAAAATGTGGTATTTTCAAGCAATAGCTCGTTATTCAGCCATAAAAGGGAATGAAATACTGACAAATGCCACAACATGGATGAAAGGTGAATTGTATGATATGTAGTATCTCAATTAAAAAACGAAGTTCCAGGGTGGGTGAGGTGGCTCATGCCTGTAATCTCAGCACTGAGGCTGAGCGGAGTGGATAACAAGGTCAGGAGTTGCTGGGACTAGCAAGAGATTGGTGGAAGGAAAGAGGAGGTCTGGCAAGTCCTCAGACATGTGCAGTTATCTCTTCCTGCCTTCTCGTGGGTGCTGTATGCAAATTAAATTCTGGGGCAGTTAATAAGAAACATGTGTGGAAATTCAGGCTGTGATATCAGCAAGCTCTTTCTACAGAAACTCCAGTTGGCCATTTTGGGTCCAACTGATTTCTGCCAGTTTTGTTATCACTTGACGTAGTTTCAGTATCTACCCCAGAAGGTCACTATTACCCATTGTGTCTGCCCCAGGAGAGGTTGTAAGAGGTCCCCACCCATCCCCCTTCCACTCACAGACCCTGAAGCAGAGCTTGTCTGGTTTCAGGCAAAACAGAGTCAGCATCCTCAAGCCGGGAGGGTCAAGTCCCCTGGGATTTGTTCAGAAGAAATTTCACAAGCGTTTGGCTGAACTTGTGTTCTAAATGTTACGTACTGTAAAAAAATTTAGAAATATTTGTGTTCTAAATGTCTTAATGTACTGACATCTAAATGCTGAGTAATGTAAAGAATTAAAAGGCAATTTAATAACCCTTTGGCTCATCTGTAAGTTTCTTCATGTTTTCTGAAAACTTGTTCTTTTTCTTAAGTTTATTTCAAAAATGCTAAAAAATTCGCCAGGCGTAGTGGCTCACGCCTGTAATCCCAGCACTTTGGGAGGCCAAGGTGGGCCAATCACGAGGTCGGGAGATCAAGATCATCCTGGCTAACACGGTGAAACCCCATCTCTACTAAAAATACAAAAAATTGGCTGGGCGTGGTGGCGGGCGCCTGTAGTTCCAGCTACTTGGGAGGCTGAGGCAGGAGAATGGCATGAACCCGGGAGGCGAAGTTTGCAATGAGCGGAGATTGCGCCACTGCACTCCAACCTGGGTGACAGAGTGAGACTCCATCTCAAAACAACAACAACAACAACAAAAAAGCTAAAAATTAGGCCTTGCCTAAAGAAAAGAGTCACCCTGGATTCTAACCTCACCTAATATGAGGCTTTCCCTATATTCTCAGCTGAGGGGTAAGGACCTTGGACCTTGGCCCTTGGAACTCCTGGATTCCACCTGCTGGTTGGAGCTGACAGGCAGGGGCCCCTGGGGGGCTGTGACGCCCTGTGTGATGTCATCAGGCTTTGTGAGGTGGCTGTACTGCCCTTTGAGTACTAATGTGTGACCCAGCAACCCAGCACAACCAGGCATCTGCTTGGAACCCAGCCACCATAAAGCCTGCTAACTAAAAAAAATTTTACGTCTCTCAGTTCATTCAGCACAGACCTCTGCCTCATTCACCTATGACTCTGCTTGGAAAATACATCAGTTGCAAAGCAGTCAATGCAGTTCTCTCAAGGGTAGGTGAAGTGAGCTCCATGTGCTAGAAGTGGGAACAAAGATGGGGGGAACGTCTTTCACTTTGAATCAGCGGAAGCAGTACATCAAATCCCTGCGTCTTGAAGGAGATGATAGCTCTGGGGATTAGGATTAAGAAGATTTATTTTTTAAAGGAGGAGTAGCCTCCAAGCTGGTTACACCACCCTAAACGTGGACTGGGCGTTGTAATGGCTTTAGTTCATGAAAAATAGGGAAAGTTTTCATTATATGCGTCTTTATGCTGTTAATGTTTATACAGTGAACATATTACTTATTTGAGAAAAAAATAGGGAGAAAAGGCTCTTAGCAGTGTCATAAAGTCCTATATCTTATATGGAGATCAGTATTAAGATGGTCCTAGGAAAACCAGGGGTTTAAAAATGCTGATTATAAACTGGGCACGGTGGCTGGCATCTGTAATCCCAGCTCCTGCTAAGGTGGGAGGACCGTGTAAGTCCAAGAGTCCGAGATCAGCTTGGAGGAAAGAGTGAGACTCTTGTCTCGAGGGAAAAAAAAAAAAAAAAAGAAAAAAGTGTTGATTGTTTACAGAAAAATAAGTTGTGATATTATCTAAAGCATGTTCATGTTTTCCTGACTCAACAGATTCATATTTTTTAAAAAACTTGGCCAGGCACGGCGGCTCACGCCTGTAATCCCAGCACTTTGGGGGCCATGGCAGAACGATCACTTGAGCTCAAGAGTTTGAGACCAGCCTGGGCAACATAGCAAGACCTCATCTCTATTAAAAAAAAAAAAAAAACAAATTAGGCATGGTGGCACTCACCTGTAGTACCAGTTGGAGGCTGAAATGAGGATCATTTGAGCCTGGGAGGTTGAGGCTACAGTGAGCTGTAATTGAGCCACTGCACTCCAACCTGGGCAACTGAGCAAAACACTGTCTCAAAAAAAAAAAAAAAAAAAAAAGAAGAGAAAAAAATAAAGAAACTCAATGATTGTAAATGCATATTTAGGCTAGGGTTTTGGGGTGTGGCAGGGGCGTGTTGGTGACTACTAGCTGCATCCTTTTCTCTACAGGATTTTTTAAATCATCTGCTAAGTCTCTTTAATGCACTTAAAATTTTATTTGCTGTACATATGAATCCTCATTGAAATATATTTTACAAATTCTGTGCTTTTCTAGCATTGAATTCAGCATCTTTTACTGAAGAAGATAACTAAACATGGTTGTCTTCTGAAGACACAAAGTCCAAAGGCCAATCACACACTTCTTACATCGATCTCACAGTAGGAGGGGTTTTCTGTGTTTTGTGGGAGTGTAGGGGGTAGGTTGGGAGGTGAGGTGCTTGTCCCAGAGAAAATATAATATAAGAACTCATATTAGTAAAATAAGAAAATTAAGGAGGTTGGGGATATGTTCATAAGTGTTCACATCTAAATAGAATTCCCCCCAAGTTTTCCTGATATATTAGAATCTTTCTAGAGAATAATTTATTTTTCAGTAATAATCCTATTGACACAGGATTCTTTCAGTGCCACTTTGCCTGCCGGAAATTTCCCAGCTGGCAGCACCCCTCCCTGCGCCTTGCTTGGCTCTGGGCTCACTCTGCCCACTCGACCCAGCAGGCTGCACTCGGCTGGCACTACCGACTGAGATTCCGCACATGCAACTGCTCTGTGCTTAGTCCATGGCTGGTCTGGGTGTGTCACAACCGTCTTTCACCTTGGGCACCAGCATCTGGACGAGGCGGAACATGGTGGTGCCTGAAAACTCAGAGATGCCAACAACCACAGAGCCTCAAGGGGTATTATGGCTCTCACTTGGGGAGTCCCAAGGTCTGAGCCCCCAAGGACTGTTACAGCTCTCTCTCTCCTTCCTGCCACCTGCAGCATGGCGAATGGGGTCAGGGAGGGGGGTGTGTTATGGCTCGTTTTGTTGTGGTGAACAGTGCAAGGGGTGTGTTGCAGCTCATCTGTGCTACAGCTCATTCTGTCCCACCTGCTCCACTCCACTGCTCCTGGGCTGTCCCAGGCCCACCACCACTTCCCATCATGTGGGGTGGCCACCTGGCACTGATGGAAGGTGGGAAGGCTATAGTGTTCCAGCTCCTTTTGCACCTGCCATTTGGTGGGTCCCAGGTCCTTGTCCTGTGTCCAAGAAGAATGAGGTTACACAGACACTGGAGAGTGAGCAAGGCAGAGGAGGGTTTTATCGAGCAACAGAACAGCTCTTGACATAAGAGGGGATCTGAAGTGGGTAGCCCTCTGTGTGAGAGGGGGCTCAAAGGTGGGTAGTCCCAACATATGGGTAGTCTGGGGTTTTCATGGGCTCAGAATGGGGAAGTGTGTGCTGGAAAGAGCACCAGTCCTTCCAGGTGGGCCTGGAAATAACACCATTTGATTGGCTAAAAGGCATTGAGAAAGTTCTCACTCCGGTTGTAGACTCTGGCAACTCAGTTGTGGTAAAGTAAATTAAAACAGTTTTATTCCCTTTTCAGGTGTCCTAATCCACCATTTTCCCTACTTTGCCTTCTTATCTTCATATATTTGATACTTTTAATTGGCATAATCAAATATTTCATTCGTAAAGTTCTACTTACTCAGTCAATGAATCTCTATTTTGCACCCAGGATCTTGGCCAGAGTGTCCTGGGAGAGTATTTCTGTTGTAATAAATGCTCCCAAATCCAACTTTACATTCCCCCTCCCTTAATCCGTACCCTCTGGACTCAGTCCCATATGTGCACCCTGGGTGCCTGCTGGTTCAAGATGGCTGATTCTGCAGCTCCTTTGGGAACACTCTCCTTCTTCTCTTAGCAGGGTAGGACTTTCCCACACAGGCTAAGTTGTAATGTGACCCTACTTATTGATCTGGTGGCCAGGAGGGTACTGGGGGGAAGGTCCTGAGGGAGGGCATGTGTTGCCTTGCAAAGCAGAGAAGGAGAGCTAGTCTTCTTGGGGAGCAGCGGGCCATTTCTGTAGGTTCAGAGGATTCCTGTGGACCTGGGCCTTCCTGGTCTCCGGCGTGTCTCTACCCAGATATCCCCATCCCAAATGTCAGAGCCTGCCTCCTTCCCTGGATAGCAGACCAGGCAGGCTTGAGAATTCAACCTGCCCTGGAGCTCTGCTGCCCTGATAATCAGGCCCTGAGCATGACCCTCAGCTCTACCTGCCCTTAGGTTGTAGGAAATGAGATCCTTCATATGCTAACAAGGGCCTCTGACTCTGATACTTTGCTTTCAATTGGTGATTACCACCCTCAGCCTTCCTTGCCTTTTTCAAATGCAACCATAGCATCCGACAATAGCCGTCTATCCTGTAATATTTATAATTACTCCTCCCTGTTCCTCAGTCAAGTGCATGAACCAGAACATTCCTTTCCACCTGTATTTCATCCTGATTCACAGCCAGTGAGATTTTAACAAGCACATATCAGCCATAGCATGCCAGGGGCTTTCAGAACACCACCTTTCCACCAGCGATGGGATGCTCAGGGCCAGCCACCTGGAGGGTGGTCTAGCCCTAAAATCCTCTTTACAGCCCATTTTCCTGGACCATTAGCAACCGTCATACTAGGTCAAGTTCCCCAGGAAAAAGACTCTTAGACGAACATTTGCATGGAAAAGTTTATCAGGAGCGGATCTGGGGACAAACACTGCAAGGCAGGGAGACAAGTAGGTTCAATCAGAGGAAGAGGCTAGATGGTGATGCAATTTCCAGAAGAGACTCTGCCCACCCCACAGGCAGCTCGCACTGAGGGCTCTCCAGAGTCCCCCCAGATAGACAAGGGAGCTGTACCCATTGACCAGTCGTTGAATGTGAGATCGCCAGGGTGGGGGATGCTTGGACAAAGCGGCTTGACTAGGTCATGAGCTGTGAGCCTATGGCAGCTACTTCTCGTGGCAGCTGGAAGAAGGGGTGTCTCTGCCCTGAAGGCGGTGTCTGGGTGGCGCAGCACAGCATCCCATGCATAAGACATTTTGTGCAGGTGTGTTCAAGTCTCTTTGAGGGGACAATGTCCTGTTCTGGTGGTTTGATGCCATGGAATTGTTCTGGATACCAGGTTCTGTCAAGCAGCGTGGGTTTCCTACTGAAGCTACAATGTATATGCAAGCCAGTTCCTGGGACATGCCTACGGTCAAAACTGTAGAAGCCAAAGCCAAGCATGGGGGCAGGCATGTGCCTACAGCTCCAGCACTTTGGGAGGTCAAAGACAGAGGATCACTTGAAGCCAGGAGTTCAAGGCTGCAGTGAGCAATGATCATGCCAGCTGCACTCCAGCCTGGGTGACAGAGTGAGATACCAACTCACAAACAAAACAAGGCCATGCACAGTGGCTCATGCCTGTAATCCCAGCACTTTGGGATTAATCCCTTGAGAGGCCAAGGCAGGCAGATTGCTTGAGCTTGGGAGTTCGAAACCAGCCTGGGTAACATGGCAAAATGCCATCTCTACAAAAAAAAAAAAAAAAAATACAAAAACTAGTTGGGTGTGGTGGTGGGTGCCTGTAGTCCCAATTACTTGGGAGGCTGAGGTGGGAGGATCGCTTGAGCCAGTGAGCTAGGTCAAGGCTGCAGTGAGCCACGATCACACCACTGTACTCCAACCTGGGTGACAGAGCTAGACCCTTTCTCAAAACTGTAGAAACCAAATTATGTTCTCAAGTCAGAGAGAGGACAAAAATGGGAGACAATACTAAATGTTCAAAGGTCAAGAAGACACTTGAGCAAACCAGAGTGTGAGACGAAGGAGGACAGAAGCTGAGGGTCCTAGAGCTTGGACTGACCTGCAGGGCCTAAGGCTCATTTCAGCGACTACCTTTTCCAGGTGCCGGGATGACATGTGATGGAAAGGGGCAGGGTCCAGGGGACAAGTGGCCGATGTATTCTTGTGTTTACCAGTATCCATGCTGTTTGATATGGTTTGTTTGCATTTCTAATCTGTTTAGACAATCTTTATTTTAAAAATATCTTTCAGTGTAATGCATACATATAAAAAACGAAATAAAAACAAAAAATTATAAAGAAAATCAGCAGGTCCCTGCCCAGTTCCTGTCCAGCCCCCAGTTCAACTCCCTCTTACAACCACTTTTGACTCTTCAATCTATTTCTTATGACAGTTACCCTCTTTTTTTTTTTTTTGAGACAGAGTCTCGCTCTGTCACCCAGGCTGGAGTGCAGTGGTGCAATCTTGGCTTACTGCAACCTCCAACTCCTGAGTTCAAGCGATTCTCCTGCCTCAGCTTCCTGAGTAGCTGGGATTACAGGCACACGCCACCACGCCCGGCTAATTTTTGTACTCTCAGTAGAGACAGGGTTTCATCATGTTGGTCAGGCTGGTCTTGAACTCCTGACCTCGTGATCCACCCACCTCGGCCTCCCAAAGTGCTGGGATTACAGACGTGAGCCACAGAGCCCGACCCACCTTCATATTTTAAAAGGGGGTTGTTAGAGTTCTATTTTTTGATTAATTTCATACATCAACTTCATTTGTATTATATGACCTCCAATTCTTCTAGTTTATTTTTCCTAAAAACAAGTCTGTTTTTTTTTTGGTTTTTTTTTGTTTTTTTTTTGTGGTTAATGTAGTAATCAGTGTTTGCATTTTACCACTCTGTAAATATTGTTCCTTAATTTTTTTTTTTTTTTTTTTGAGACAGAGGCTCACTCTGTCGCCCAGGCTGGAGTGCAGTGACACAATCTTGGCTCTCTACAAGCTTCGCCTCCCACGTTCACACCATTCTCCTGCCTCAGCCTCCAAAGTAGCTGGGACTGTAGGCGTGGGCCACCTTGCCCAGCTAATTTTTTGTATTTTTAGTAGAGATGGGGTTTCGCTGTGTTAGCCAGGATGGTCTCGATCTCCTGACCTCGTGATCTGTCCGCCACAGCCTCCCAAAATGCTGGGATTACAGGCGTGAGCCACTTAATTTTTACCATCAACTGTGTCATCCACCTAAACTTCTCCATCCCACATACTCTTCCTCTCAACGGGGTTGCATTCACCATCCTGGGTCCATGTCTGGGTTTTTGTTTGTTTGTTTGTTTAATAGACAGTCTTGCTCTGTCTCCTAGACTGGAGTGCAGTGGCATGATCTCAGCTCACTGCAACCTCCACCTCCCGGGTTCAAATGATTCTCTTCCCTCAGCCTCCCAAGTAGCTCGGATTATAGGAGCCAAACATCATTCCCAGATAATTTTTGTATTTTTAGTAGAGACAGGGTTTCACCATGTTGGCCAGGCTGGTCTCAAACTCCTGACCTCAAGTGATCCACCCACCTCGGCCTCCCAAAAGTGTTGGAATTCCAGGCGTGAGCCACTGCGCCCAGCCCATGTCTTTATTTACTTTTTCCTTTATTGCCATTTGCAATCCCCAGGTAGTTTCCCAAAAAAGAATACATGGAGAGTAATTTTTCTGAGCCCCTTTATATACCTGAAAATATTTTTATTCCACTCCCAAGTTCGATTAAATTTTGACTAGATTGAGAATTCTAGGTTGAATATCATTTAACATAAAATTTTCAAGCTGTTTATCTATAGTTCCAGTGTTGCTGTTGAGAAGTTTGATGTCATTTTGATACTCTTTCTTGTCTCATTCATTATATGGGGCATTCTGTGGGCCCCTTTCATTCTGGAAATGTTTGCATGATTGCGTTGACCATTTCCTCTCCACTTCTCTCTCATCACCTTGTGGAACTCATTACTGGGCAGATGTTCTTTCTACCTTCTAGAATGAAACACCACAGGTCTCAACTTTCTTTTAGGCTTCCCTCTGCCATTTTCTTGTGCATTTCAAAATATTCCTTTCTCACCATTTTTCTAATTATTTTTATCATGTATTTCTTTATTTTGAGACAGAGTCTCACTGTGTTGCCCAGGATGAAGTGCAGTGGTGCGATCTAGGCTCACTGCAACCTCGGCCTCCCGGGTTCAAGCCATTCTTATGCCTCAGCCTCCTGAGTAGTAGGGATTATAGACGTGGGCAATCATGCCCAGCTAATCTTTGTATTTTTAGTAGAGATGGGATTTCACCATGTTGGCCAGGCTGGTTTCCAACTCCTGACCTCAAGGGATCCGCCCACCTCGGCCTCCGAAAGTGCTGGGATTACAGGCGTGAACCACCGCGCCTGGCCATTTATTCTGATTTTTAAATGTGAACAATCATGTTTTAAATTTCAGTTTCCCCTTTTTATTCTCTCAATGCTCCTTTTTCATAGCCTGTTCCTCTGGTTGTATGAGTGTAGCATCTTCTTTGATCTCTCTGAGCAACCAACATTATGTTTTGATATTTTCAAAGTTCTCATTTCTTTCTTCCCCTTTCTGGTTCTATTTGCATTTTCTTTCTTTCTGGAGGCTTTCCTTAAATGTCTCTGGCAATCCTTGGCAGCTGTAGGAGTCAGCTCTGGCTGCCATAACCAAGTCCACAGACTGGGAGGCTTGGCCAACAGACACTGATTTTCCCACAGTTCTGGAGGCCGGACTCGGCATCCAGCTGCCAGCAGGCTTGGTTTCCCCGAAGCCTGTCTTCAGGGCGTGCAGGCGGTTGCCTTTCCGCCCTGACCTCACAGGCCTTTTCTCTGTGCAAGCACCTGCCTGGGGACTCTTCCTCTTCCCATAAGGACGCTGGTCCTATTGGATTAGGGCCCACCCTGTGACCTCATATAACCATAATCACCTCTTTAAAAGCTCTGTCTCCAAATACAGTCGCATCGGGGCTTGGTGTTTCCACATGTGAGTTGCGGGGGAACACGGTTCCGTTCATAACAGCATTCGATTCTGATATGGTTTGGCTGTGTTCCCACCCAAATCTCATCTTGAATTCCCACGTGCTGTGGGAGGAACCCAGGGGTAGGTCATTGAATCATGGGGGCAGGTCTTTCCCATGTTGTTCTCGTGAGAGTGAGTAAGTCTCACGAGATCTGATGGTTCTATGGGGGGTGGGTGGGGGGGGGGGGGGGGGGTGGAATTTCCCTGCACAAACTCTCTGCCTGCTGCCATCCATGAAGGTGTGGCTTGCTCCTCCTTGCCTTCTACCCTGATTGTGAGTCCTCCCCAGCCACGTGGAACTGTAAGTCCATTAAACCCCTTTTCCTGTATAAATCACCCAGCATTGGGTATCTTTATCAGCATGGTGAAAACAGACTAACACCGATTCCAATCCCAAAGTGAGACGCCAACCAGCTGAATGGAATCCTGAGTGTTGGGTCGACCTTGGCTACAGGTGTGCTGTCTTCAGGGGGACGGCCCAGGGAGCCGGCTGCTTTTTGGAAGCTCTTACATTTCAGCATATGGAGGTCTTTTCTCTGGGCCCTGTCTTCTCATCCCAGAACAATTCTCCTATCAATCCCACCTCAGACGTAGCAGTCTGGCTGCAAGGATCCTGTGTGGGAGGAGGGAAAGAAGACAGACCCAGACACTCCACATCCACACATTCTAAGTGACACTCTTGCTTTTAGCCCCCAGCTTTCCTTTGTAAAGGCTCAGCCTCTACCAGTCTACTTCTTCAAAGAAACCACCCTGACTCCTGCCTGGATTTTGCTGTGCAGGGCTGGGCGAAGAGAGCTGACTATTCTGAATACTAACGTGGCTTTCCCCAAGCCCGCAGCCATGTGTCCACTGACTGACCAGGGGCCTCCAAGCCCCAAGCTGCTCCAGGGTTAGCAGCCTTGTTTCCTCATCAGAGTCCTCTGTCTTTCCACATCGTTATCACCTGTCCGATAACGTTCTCTCCTCCAGACGTGTTAAAATCTCACGTGCGTTGCTGTTCCCTCTACCACTCTCTTTTCCCATGAGAGTTTTTAGCTTTATTCTTATTCACAGTTGAGTCAAGAGAGAGAGAAGACACACACATTCAATTTATCATCTTTAAAGGAAACCTCTCAAGACTTTCTTCTTTCTTTTTAAAATAAATTACAATTTCAGACAAGGAAAATATAGAGAAAAATATGAGCACTCTGAGTTCTCATTTATCAAGCTCAATCAAATCACATCATTTTGCCACATTTTCTTCAGAGCTTTTTTAAAAAGTCAGCATTAACAGTAGGAGGCTGGACATGGTGGCTCACACCTGTAATCCCCACATTTGTGAGGCTAAGGCAGCAGAATTGCTTGAGTCCAGGAGTTCGAGGCCAGCCTGGGCAACACAGTGGGACCTTGTCTATATCAAATAATAATAATAATAATGATAATTACCCACACATGGTGGCATGTGCCTGTGTTCTCAGCTATTCAGGAAGCTGTGGTAGGAGGATCACTTGGGCTCAGAAGGTTGAGGCTGCAGTGAGCCATGTTTGTGCCACTGCACTCTAGCCTGGGTGAGGGGAGTGAGACCCTGTCTCAAAAAAAAAAAAGATACAGTAGGAGTTCTTTATTCTCCTCCCCTCCACCATGAAGGTAATCACTGTTATGTAAATTCACTATTTTATATATATATATATAAAATCACTATTATGTAAATTTGTGTACATCATTCACATGCATTTTTTTTTACCATGCATTTGCTACATATTGGTGTACCATAAATAATAGCACTCTTTTTCATGTTTTCCAGATTTATATCCCACTGTACTTGCTTTTCGCACATGACGTTTTTAGACTTTACAGCACCAGTGCACATAGCTTCAGCAGATTCATTTCCATCATTGAAAGAGTAGCCTCGCTTTATTAGTTCTCCTGTTGAGGGAAACTTCAGCTGTGTCTAGTTTTCTTTTTTTCTTTCTTTCTTTTTTTTTTTTTTGAGACAGAGTTTCACTCTTGTTGCCCAGGCTAGAGTGCAGTGGTGTGATCTTGGCTCACTGCAACCTCTGCTTCCCAGGTTTAAGCGACGTTCCTGCCTCAGCCTCCCAAGTAGCTGGGATTACAGGCGCCGGCCACAATGCCCGGCTAATTTTCTGTATTTTTACTAGAGACAGGGTTTCACCATATTGGCTAAGCTGGTCTTGAACTCCTAACTTCAGGTGATCCACCTGCCTTGGCCTGCCAAAGTACTGGGATTACAGGCGTGGGCCACCATGCCCGGCCAGTGTCTAGTTTTCACTATGACAAACATTACTTCAATAAACATTCTTGTACCTGTCTCATGATACATCTCTTTAGATGACAGCTGCAACTTATGAGTCTCTTTTGTTTGTTTGTTTGAGAGGGAGTCTTGCTGTGCTCTGTCACCCGGGCTGGAGTGCAGTGGCAGTGATCTCAGCTCATTGCAAGCTCCGCCTCCCGGATTTCCGCCATTCTCCTGCCTCAGGCTCCCGTGTAGCTGGGACTACAGGCGCCCGCCGCCACACCCGGCTAATTTTTTTTTTTTTTTAGTAGAGACGGGGTTTCACCGTATTAGCCAGGATGGTCTCGATCTCCTGACCTCGTGATCCACCGGCCTCGGCCTCCCAAAGTGCTGGGATTACAGGCGTGAGCCACTGCGCCTGGCCAACTTACGAGTCTCTTTAGGATATATCCCTAAGGATGGAACTGCTTCATCATATCATATACATATCTTCAACGTGACTAGATATCCCCAAAACGATTGTACCATTGTGCCATCCATCAGCAGTGGGCCATGGTACTCATTGCTCCCTTTATTTCCAGCATGTGACATTGTGTGTTTTTCCTTTTTTTTTTTTGGAGACAGAGTCTCGCTCTGTCCCCCAGCCTGGAGTGCAGTGGCCGGATCTCAGCTCACTGCAAGCTCCGCCTCCCGGGTTTACGCCATTCTCCTGCCTCAGCCTCCCGAGTAGCTGGGACTACAGGCACTCGCCACCTCGCCCGGTTAGTTTTTTGTATTTTTTAGTAGAGACGGGGTTTCACCGGGTTAGCCAGGATGGTCTTAATCTCCTGACCTCGTGATCCGCCAGTCTCAGCCTCCCAAAGTGCTGGGATTACAGGCTTGAGCCACCGCGCCCGGCCGTGTTTTTACATTTTTAACAAGCTGCTTGATGTCAAATCAGATTTTTTAGAGATCCATACTATCACTCCGAGGTGGACTGGATATGGATAAGGGATGAGAAAGCCTTCTTTGATGGTATTTCCTATATGTACAGGAGTATGGGCCAATGTCTTGAAATGACACTGTATGTTTTATTAGCATGTTATACATTTTGATGTCAAGTAATCTTAGGAATATCAGTTTTAGGAATTTGTGCTAATAGAAATAAGGACACACTTTATGTATATGATAAGGACAATCAACGTGGTTGTTTTTAAAACACTAAAAATGGAATTTAAGCCAAGTAGGTGATTTACAAACCATTGGAATATCTAATACTGCTTCTCTTAAATCATTCAGATTTAGGAAATTGAAAAATGGACCTTTGAAAATGCTAGGTTTACAATGAGAAACGCCATAATTCGCTGTTTATTCTATGGGTCCTTGACATTTGGGATCTGGACTGCTCTGTTATTCATATATTTGCACCATAATCATGTGAGCAACTGGCAGAAGAAAAGCCATGAGCCTCTGTCAGCTTGGTCTCCTGGAAAAAAAGTGCATCAGCAAATTATCTATGGCTCAGACCAAATACCAAAACCGCATGTAATAGTCAAAAGGACTGATGAAGATAAAGCAGAGTCTACGTTAGGTAAGTATTTGGATTTTTTTCCATGAGCCATTCTAAGGGGAAAATATACCATAATATTTAATATTTGGAAGAGTATGAGAATGTCCTTTTTAAAGCAATTTACTTTTTAAGTTATAAATTATTTTATATACCTGTATGTATCTATACATAGAAAATAATAAACAAGTATGCGTGTATTTACCACTTAAATTTATCATTTTAAATATAGTTTTGCTATATTCGCTTCAGATAGATTTCTGTTTTTCCAAGAAATAAGTTGTAATAGTACCGTAAAAACCCTACCTCCCTCCCGTCCCCACGCCGCCCTCAGAGGTGGTCTGACCTGAAGTGATGCGTGTCTTTCTCCTGCATGTCCTTCCACTTCCTCTGTATATTATTCCTAAGCAAAATATTGTGTTCTATGTTTTTAATATATTTTTAGATATTCTGATATACATATCATTTTGGAACTTGCTTTTTTCCCTCATCACTATGTAAGATTATTTTCCCATGTTCCCACACATGAAGATCTAATTTTGCCAGGCACGGTGGCTCACACATGTAATCTCGACAATTTGGGAGGCAGAGGCAGGAGGATCACTTGAGGCCAGGAGTTCAAGACCTGCCTGGGGAACATAGCAAGACCCCAACTCAACAAAAATAATAATAATAACTAGCCAGGTGTGGTGGTGCATGCCTATAGTCCCAGCTACTTGGAGAGCTGAGGTGGAAGGATCGCTTGAGCCCAGGAATTCAAGGTTACAGCGAGCTATGATTGGGCCACTGCACTCCAGCCTGGGCAACAGAGTTAGATGCTGTCTCAAAAAAATAAAAAATAAATAAAATACAAATATGAAGACCCAGTTGAACAAAATAAACCCAAAGAAAGATGAAGAAAATGAGAGTAGAAATTAAAGCCTTAACACACAGGCCTACTATTTCTGTGGATCCCTGCTCTGAACGGCCCTCCCGCTAGATGACCAGGTAGGTGTGGGCCTGAAACCCTACCCTAAGCACTACTCCAGCGTGTGACACACGACAGCCCCTTGGCAGGTCTGCTGCTCATTGCCCCGAGGTCACACTCTAATTCTGGCTCTCAGTCTTACCTATCGGATGGTGACAGAAAGGAGAGAAACAGCAAACCAAGGATGAGTGCCCGGGGACAGCGTTGTTTTCTGGGATGTGAGTAGAACCTGATTCTCTGCCAAGTGAAACAAGTATTGGGATGGCCAAACTGGTTCCCAAAGTAGCTGGGCCACTTTATATGAGCGTGCGAGAATCCCGTGTTCTCTGGATCTTTGCTAACACTTGACATGGTCCAGTTTTAAAATTTTAGTTATTCTAATGGGTGAGTAAGGCCATCACTTTGGTCTTAATTTGTATTTCCCTGATGACTAATGATTTTGAGCACCTTTTCATGTGCTTGATAACCACTCATATACCTTCTTTTGTAAAGTGTCTTTTGGAGTCTTTTGTCTATTTTTAAATGGGATGTTTTTCTTCTTAATTTTTAAGACTTCTTTATATATTCTAAATTCAAGTTTCTTGATATGTGAGTTTCAAATGTTTTGGACAAATCTGTAGCTTGTCTTTTTATTCTTTTTAATGGCATTATTAAAAAAGCACAATTTTACATTTTAAAATTTGGGGGTTTTTATTTCATAAGTCCCCAAAATGCCTCACAATGTTATATTTTGATGCTTTTCTTGTATGATTTATGGTTTTTATGTTTCATTTGAGAAACCTTTGCTAACCTCAAGTTCACAAAGATTTCATTCTGTTTTCTTTTGAAAATGAATTTAAAGTTTTAGGTTTCACATTAGGGCCATGATCTATTTCAAGTTAATTGTTGTGATGATGTAGGGTAAGAATAAATGCTCACTTTTTCCACATGGATATTGTGAGAAACAAACTCATCCATCCAAACCCAAAGAATGGACTCAGAGACCCAGAGAATAGCGGAAGTGAGACTTTTAATGGCAGTGATGCGAGATCGGGTGTCTGGCACGCAGACACACCCCGCACAGTTTCAACAAGCAATTTATCCCCTAGTGCGCAGATCCCTCCCCCTTCCTCATAGACTGAGTACTGTGGGGTCACGATCTTCCCGGACGTTGCCTATTGATTGTTAGGCAGGGGCTTCAAGTATGTTCTTTAGGGTCTTTGTGCTGCATTTTATTGCAGCCCACAATGCACTGCAACTCTCTCAGGACCCTTCAAACATTTGATTTATGGCCCTAGTGGCTGCACTTAGCTGATAAGAAAGGATATATTTACATATGTTGCAAGCTAACCAAAACTAAATTCTTTTTTTTTGTTTTGTTTTGTTTTGTTTTTGAGACGAGTCTCGCTCTGTCGCCCAGGCTGGAGTGCAGTGGCGCGCTATTGGCTCACTGCAAGCTCCGCTTCCTGGGTTCACGCCATTCTCCTGCCTCAGCCTCCCAAGTAGCTGGGACTACAGGTGCCTGCCTCCTGTAATTTTTTGTATTTTTTTTTGTATTTCTTTCTTTTTTATTTTTATTTTTTTGTTTGTTTGTTTGTTCAGTAGAGAGGGGGTTTCACCGTGTTAGCCAGGATGGTCCCGATCTCCTCACCTCGTGATCTGCCCACCTCGGCCTCTGAAAGTGCTGGGATTACAGGCATGAGCCACCGCGCCCGGCTCCAAAACTAAATTATTTGGTGGGTGGGGAGGGGGTAGTTGAGGGGGCCCCGACCAATAGACGCCTGGCTACTGGGTGAAAGGGAGAGCAGGAAGGGGCGGGGGATGGGGGTGGCTCAGTACATTCTGCTTCTTTATCTCTTTATTTCCATGTAGCCTGCTTAAACCTATACTAGGGCACTTAGAATTGAAAATGGACCATCACATACAGGTTATTTTCTACAGATATCCAGTTGATCCAACACCATTTGTTGATAAACTCCCCTTTCCCCACTGATAAAATCAGAATATTTATCCCTCCATGTCTCATGTTGAAATTTGGCCCACAGTGTTTAATATGGAGCCTGGCAGGATGTGTTTGGGTTACATGGGCAGATCACTCGTGAATGGCTTGGTTCCTGCCTACAGTAATGAGCTCTCCTTCTATTAGCTCATGGGAAAGCTGGTCGTTTCAAAAGCCTGGCATCTCCCGCTCCTTGCTCCCACTCTCACCGTGTGACTTGCCTGTTTCCTCTTTACCTCCTGCCAAGATTGGAAGCTTCCTGAGGTCCCCACCAGAAGTAGATGCCGGCCCAATGCTTCTTGCACAGCCTGCAGAACTGTGAGCCAAATACATCTCTTTTCTTTATAAATTACCCAGCCTCAGGTATTCCTTTATAGCAATGCAAAACGTACTAAAACACTCGCCTTTGCCAAGAATTATTTGACCATTTTTGCACAGATCGATTTCTGAATTCTATTCTGGTTCTTTTAAAAAATTATTTTGGTTATTCTAGATCTTTCCTTTCCTGCATCACTGCTAGTAAGCCTTTACTTATACAACTCTAATTACTTTTTCTTGCAGGTATGGATTTTAACCATACAAACCCAGAACTTCATAAAGAACTTTTAAAATACGGATTTAATGTGATTATCAGTAGAAGCTTGGGCATCGAAAGAGAAGTGCCAGATACCAGGAATAAAATGTATGTTCTCTCTCTCTTTCTCTCATTCTCTAGATAGGTAGGTAGGTAGGTAGGTAGATAGATAGATAGATAGATAGATAGATAGATAGATAGATAGATTAAAAAGTTACCAACCAGATTTTAATTTTAGCATACTAGAAATGTCATAGATTCCTATTTTTAGGACTTGAAGTCAGATAATGTCAAGATTCTATTTCAAGATTCTAATGCTTATAGTGTAGAGAGTATCTTCTTCATGGGCACAAAATGTGTTCTAGAGGTTTCCAAGAATTGAGTTAGCCACAGATCTTTTTATTAAATCACCAATATGGGCTTCTGGCCAAAGGGGCATTCATTCCTGATAGAAAATGCTCTGGACAGCTACCTTTTTTTCCCCAAAATTTTACTTTTTTCAAAAAAATTGTTCCTTCAATTGTTGTATTAATAATTATTATGTTAATGGTTAACATAATCATTAATTATGTTATATAAAATAAACATAACATAAAATTTGCCATTTTAATCCTTTTAAAATATACAATACAGACATTCACATTGTGCAGCCATCGATACCATCCATCTCCAGAACTCTCTCACCATCCCAAACTGAAATTCTGTACCTGGTATGGTTTGGGTCTATGTCCCCACCCAAATCTTATCTTGAGTTGTAATCCCAGGTGTCAAGGGAGGGACCTGGTAGAAGGTGATTGGATCATGGGGGTGGTTTCCCTCATGCTGTTCTCTTGATAGTGAGGGAGTTCTCATGAGATCTGATGATTTTAAAAGTAGTAGTTTCCCCTGCATTCTCTCTCTCTCTCTCTCTCTCCTGCCACCATGTAAGACGTGCCTTGCTTTCACTTCGCCTCCTACCATGATTGTAAGTTTTCTGAGGCTTCCCAGCCATGTGGAACTGAGTCAATTAAACCTCTTTTGTTTAGCAATTACCCAGTCTCAGGTAGCATCTTTATAGCAGTGTGAAAATGGATTAATATAGAAAATTGGTACCAGGAGTGGGGCACTGCTATAAAGATACCTAAAAATGTGGAAGCAACTTGGGAACAGGGTAACAGACAGTGGTTGGAATAGACTGGAGGTCTCAGAAGAAAAGGGGAAGATGTGGGAAAGTTTGGAATTTCCTAGAGACTTGTTGAATGGCTTTGGTCAAAATGTTGATAGTGATAAGGACAATGAAGTCCAGGCTGAGGTGGTCTCAGATGGAGATGAGGAACTTGTTGATAAATGGAGTAAAGGTGACTCTTGTTATGCTTTAGCAAAGAGACTGGTGGCATTTTGCCCCTACTCTGGAGATCTATGGAACTTTGAACATGAGGTTTGGAAAATTTGCAGCTGACCATATAGTAGAAAAGAAAAACCCACTTTCTGGGGAGAAATTCAAGCCCAATCCAGCTGTGAAAATTTGCATAAGTAATGAGGAGCTGAATGTTAATAGCCAAGACAATGGGGAAAATGTCTCCAGGGCATTTCAGAGATCTTCATGGCAACTCCTCCATCACAGGCCCAGAGGCCTAGAAGGAAAAACAATTTTGTTGGCCAGGCCCAGGGCCCTGCTGTTCTGTACAGCGTTGGGTCAAGGTGCCCTGTGTCCCAGCCACTCCAGCTCCAGCCACAGCCAAAAGGGGCCAAAGTATAACTAAGGCTGTGGTTTCAGAGGTTGCAAGTTCCAAGCCTTGGTGGCTTCCATGTGGTATTGGGCCTGTGGTGCACAGAAGACAAGAGTTGAGCTTTGGGAGCCTCCACCTAGAATTCAGAGGATATATGGAAACACCTGGATATCCAGGCAGAAGCCTGCTGCAGGGGCAGAGCCCTTGTGGAGAACCTCTACTAGGGTAATGCAGAGGGGAAATGTGGGGATGGAGACACCAAACATAGTCCCCACTGGGGCAATGCCTAGTGGAGCTGTGAGAAGAGGACCACCTTCTTCCAGACCCCAGAATCGTAGATCCACCGATAGCTTGCACCATGCACTTGGAAAAGACACAGGCACTCAACACCAGCCCTTGAAAGCAGCTGTGGGGGATGTAGCCTGCACAGCCACAGGAGCAGAACTGCCCAAGCCCTTGGGAGCCCACCCCTTGCATCAGTGTGCCCTGGATGTGAGACTTGGAGTCAAAGGAGATCATTTCAGAGCTTTAAGATTAAGGGGCCAGGCACTGTGGCTCTTGCCTATAATCCCAGCACTTTGGGAGGCTGAGGCAGGCAGATCATGAGGTCAGGAGTTCAAGACCAGCCTGGCCAGCATGGTGAAACCCCATCTCTACTAAAAATACAAAAAGAAATTAGCCAGGCATGGTGGTGCATGCCTGTAGTCCCAGCTACTCAGGAGGCTGAGGCAGGAGAATTGCTTCAACCCAGCCAGCAGAGGTTGCAGTAGGCTGAGTTCACACCACTGCACTCCAGCCTGGGTGACAGAGCGAGTTCTGTCACACACACACACACACACACACACACGCAAAGATTTAATGTCTGCCCCACTGGGTTTCAGACTTGCATGGGGCCTGTGGTCCCTTTGTTTTGACCAATTTCTCCCATTTGGAATGGGAATATTTATCCAATGCCTGTACCCCCATTGTATCTTGAAAATAACTAACTTGATTCTTATTTTACAGGCTCGTAGGAGGAAGGGACTTGTCTCAGATGAGACTTTGGACTTGGATTTTTAGGTTAATCCTGGAATGAGTTAATACTTTGGGTGACTGTTAGGAAAGCATGATTGGTTTTGAAATGTGAAATGATATTTGGGAGGGGTCAGGGGCAGAATGATATGGTTTGGCTCTTTGTCCCCACCCAAATCTCATGTTGAATTGTAATCCTCAGGTGTCGAGGGAGGGAGCAGGTGGGAGGTGATTGGATCATGGAGGTGGTTTCCCCCATGCTGTTCTCATGATAGTGAGAGACTTCTCATGAGACCTGATGGTTTTTAAAGTGGTAGCTTCCCCCATGCTCGCTCTCTCTCCTGCTGCCATGTAAAATGTACCTTGCTTCCCCCTCACCTTCGGCCATGACTGTAAGTTTCCCAAGGCCTCCCCAACCATGTGGAACTGTGAGTCAATTAAACCTCTTTTGTTTAGAAATTACCCAGTCTCAGGTGGTATCTTTATAGCAATGTGAAAACGAAGTAATATAGTACCCAATAAACAACAACTCTCCATTTCCCAACCCCAACACTTCCTGACAATCACCATTCTACTTTGTGCGTCTATGAATTTGATTACTTTAAGTACCTCATATAAGTGGAATCATACAGTATTTGTCTTTTTTTGTGACTGGCTTATTTTGCTTAGCACGATGCCCTCAAGGTTCATCTATGTTGTAGTGTGTATGTGCTAATGCGTTTTTAGTTTGTTTTAAGTTCTGATGGTTTCCAGAGAAAAAGGGCCAATATTCTCCTTTAACTAAATGAGAAATACTTACATTAAGGAATATCCATGAAACAGGAGAAAGCAGGGCCACTTTGCCTTGTTGCAACCTGTGTGCAACACAAACATTTGAAGCCACAGATATCACTTATGATGTGGTACACTCAAGAGACGTGGAGTTTGTACATGATTACACAATGTATCTGGGTCATGATAAAATAAAAAACTTAAATTTACTCAAACCATAGAACATGGTATTAATATGGAGAACAATATTTCACTGAACTGAATATTTACTACAAAGGTCAACATTTTAAAATATCTTTTATGTTATGAATTTCTCTCTGTATCATCATTTGTTCTTCCTAAATCTCACCTTCTAAAATAGTGTGATTGTTTTTGCTTCCCTTCCCCCATCACATGATTACTGTTCAGAAAAACAAAGTTTAGAGAGATTTGTCCAAAAAGAAAAGTGGACTTGGCAGTTTTAATATTTAAACTATAACTTTATTTAATAGGAAATTCAATTCTGTACAAAGAACCCACTACTATGTTTAAAAATTAACTTCTAAGAGTAGCTACCACTATCTGGAGTCCAACCAGGTTTTTAGCCATTATTGTAATAGCCATATTATTTCATTAAGTGGAATTTTCATTTTAGCTTTGCCTTACTTTTCAAAAAAATATAATTTGGTCTCATAAAATGAGTTTGGAAGTGTTTCTTCCTCAATTTTTTGGAAGCATTTGAAAAGAATTGGTATTTATTCTTTAAATAAATTCAGCAGTGAACCCATTAGGTCCTGGGGTTTTCTTTGGTAAGAAATTTTTATTTCTGATTGAATGCCCTTACCCATTTTCGGTCTGTTCAGATTTTCAATTTCTTCTTGATTCAGTCTTGATATGTTATATGTTTCTGGGAATTTATTCATTTCTCCTAGGTTATCCAATTTGTTGGCATATACTTTTTCATAGCGGTCTTTTATGATTCTCTGTATTTCTGTGATATCAATTAGATCTCCTCTTTCACTTCTGGTCTTATTTTTTTGAGTCTTGTTTTTTCTTAGTCTAGCTAAAGGTTTGTCAAATTTGCTTATCCTTTTAAAAACCCAACTCTTTGTTTGGTTTGTCTTTTCTATTGTTTTCCTAATCTCTATTTCATTTATTTCTGCACTTATCTTTGTCATTTTCTTTCTTTTACTAAATTTGGGCTTAGTCTGCTCATCTTTTTCTTGTTCCTTCAGGTATAACATTAGGTTGTGTATTTGGAAACTTCTTTTGCTTTGATATAGGTATTTATTCCTATAATCCCCAAACTTAGTACTGCTTTTGCTGCATCCCATATGTTTTAGTATGTTTTTTCATTTCCATTTGTCAAGATATTTTTAATTTCCATTTTAATGTCTTTTTAAAAATTTCTTCTTTGGCCCCTTGGTTGTTTAGGAACATGTTGTTTAATTTCCATATATTTGTGAGTTTTCTGAAATTTGTCCCATTATTGATTTCTAGTTTTCATACCATTGTGATCAGAAAAGATACTTGATGTGATTTCAATCTTAAATTGTTAAGACTTGTTCTGTGGCCTAATATTTGATCAATCCTGGAGGATATTCTATGTGCACCAAAGAAGAAATATATGCTCTTCAGCTGTTGAATAAAATGCTCATATGTGTCTGTTAGCTCCATTTGATCTAAAGTATAGTTGAAGCCCAGTGTTTCCTTATTGATTTTCTGTCTGGATGATCTGTACATAGTTGTAAGTGGGGTATTGAAGTCCCCTACTATTATTTTATTGCAGTCTATCGCTCACTTCAGATTATTAATATTTGCTTTATGTATTTAGATTCTGTGATGTTGGGTGCAGACAAATTTACAATATGTCTTCTTGATGTTATATCTTGGTATTATATTACCAACTGGCAATATAATATTGTTATATCTTCTTGATGAAATGGGCCCCTTATCACTGTAAAATGACCTGTTTTATCTCTTTTTAAAGTTACTATTTTACTTCAGTATAAGTACACTCTGCTCTCTTTTGGTTTCCATTTGTGTGAAATATCTTTTTCCGTCTCATCACTTTTAATCCTGCTATATCCTTAAAGGGGAAGTGAGTTTCTCATAGGCAGCATAAGTTAGGTCTTGTTTTTTTAATCATGTTATTCAAATCAAGATTTATGTATGTATTTTCAGAAGTCTGCAAATTCTTAATGAGATTCTCCATGAGAATTCTAAAATTCCATCTTCCCACTTACATACATATATTTTTTGAGATGGAGTTTCACTCTGTTGCCCAGGCTGGAGAGCGATGGCACGATCTCAGCTCACTGCAACCTCTGCCTCCAGGTTCAAGTGATTCTCCTGCCTCTGCCTCCTGAGTAGCTGGGATTACAGGCATGTGCCATCACACCCAGCTAATTTTTGTATTTTTAGTAGAGATGGGATTTCTCCATGTTGGTCAGGCTGGTCTCGATCTCCTGACCTCAGGTGATCCAACCACGTTGGCCTCCCAAAGTGCTGGGATTACAGGCATGAGCCACTGTACCTGGCCTATTATTTTTAATTAATATACACTTATACAGGAGGACAGCCTGTTACTATTGTCACTGAATTTCAGTAGGTAATGAGAAAAGTATTAGTAAACTTAATAGGTACATTATACAAATGATGTCAAACAGAGGCAGACCAAATGCCTAAATTATATGTTATGAGAAGTTACTTTACAGTATGGCCAATAGAATTTTTTAAAACAGTATTTCAAATACAAAAATAGGACTGAGAGATTTAAGCAAACACATACTACATAGTAGGAAAATCTAGTCAAATTAAGAAACTTTCCTATAACAAGTAGAAAATATGTTATAAGTGGTGATGTCATTTCAGCAAAACCCAACCTGAAATTAAAATTAATTTATTAATTTGATTTTAACTCTTCTAGCCATATTTCATTATTTTTAACTGTTTTATTTATAGCCGTGTACAAACTTATGAGCACAAGGAGCTTCTGAGCTCGTAAGTTCACATATTTAAGAAACATTAAAGTAACAATTCATCTCTGGAGGTTAAGAACTTATTTTCTCTCCAAAAAATAGTCTCTGTATGATTCAAGTTTTTAAAATCCTGATTTATGTTTTTCTTTTTTGTGTTGTCTTCATCAGATTTTGATATCAGACTTATACTGGCTTTATAAAATGAATTTGAAAGTTTTTGACTCTCTAAAATAGTTGGGATAATATGATAATTACCTACTATGCTGAAATAGCACTTGCTTGGTAATTATGAATCACCAGTGCATTTTTTAGTGGTAGATATTGATAAACTTGCAGATTACTCTAAGGTTATTGTTCTACTCAAGCTTTCTATTTCTAGAGGCTTTTTAGGACACTATTGTAATAAAACTTTTTTCCACCTATTTTTCAAATTTATTGGCAAAAAGTTGTGTATCTTATTTTCCCTAATTATTATTATCTGCACTGGTACCATACCTTCTTTCTCATTTTTTTATTGTATATTTTCCCACTCTCTTTTTAAGCTTGATGTGCATTGTTTTGTCTTTCAAAAAACCAACTTTTGATTATGCTTACCAATTTTACTTTTTTGTCTTCCAGTTCATTAATTCCTAGTTATCTTTACTGGTTCATTTTTATTTCATTTGGTTTATCCTGTTTTTCTTGCTAGTTTATAAGGTTAGTTTAATTATTTTACCACTTTGTGGTATAATAATACATTTATAAATATTCATTTTATTCTGATTTAAATTTTAGCCATATCTCTTAGATTTTAACATGTAGGCTTTCATTTTTAATTTCTATATAATTTACAATTTGTAACTTCCTCTCATCCAAAAATTATTTAGAAAAATCCATTTTTTTAAATAGGATTTGAACAAATGAATAGCCATTTACAAATCAGTTTATCAGTCATCTGTCACCATGTTTTTCTAATGTACTCAAAAGATTGTCATTGTAATAGTGCCTGTGCCCGCTAGAGTATTTCTACTCAAAATACGGCCTGAAAACTACCAGCACGGACAGCCCCTGGGAGCTTGCTAGCCATGCAGAATCTCAGGCCCCAGCCCGGATCTCCTTAATCAGAATCCGCAGTCAGCAAGAACCCCAGCTGAGACCGATGCATGGTAAAATTTGGTATCCAAATATTGGTTTGGTAGGGCTGCTATAAGAAAGTACCATCAGCTGGGTAGCTTAGACAACAAAAATTATTCTCTCTCAGTTTTGGAGGCCAGAAGTCTGAAATCAAGGTGTTGGCAGGATTGGTTGCTTCTGAGAGCTGTAAAGAAAGGCTCTGTTCCAGACGTCTCTCCTTGGCTTGTAGATGGCCGTCTTCTCCCTATAACTCTGAACGCCATCTTCCCTTTGTATATGTCTGCCTCTGTGTTCAAATTTCCCCTTTTTGTAAGAACGTGAGTCATATTGGATTAGGGCCTACCTTAATGAGCTAACCTTACTAATTATCTCTACAACAGTTCTTTTTCCAAATAGGATCACATTCTGAGGTCCTGGGGACTAGAACTTCACCATATGAATTTTGGAGGACACAATTCAGTCTAAAACAGTGCTGCTTTGTACTGAACTATTGTTAATGTATAAGGTCAGCAATGTATAAGGTTAGCAAATTTATAAGATCAGCTCACTGAAGACAACCAAAGGCCATCCAAATTACTTTTACTCTTTTTTCTTTTATTATTATTATTTTGAGATGGAGTCTTGCTCTGTTGCCCAGGCTGGAGTGCAGTGGTGCCATCTCGGCTCACTGCAAGCTCCACCCCCTGGGTTCACACCATTCTCCTGTCGCAGCCTCCTGAGTAGCTGGGACTACAGGTGCCCACCACCACACCCAGCTAATTTTTTTTTTTTTTTTTAAAGTAGAGACAGCATTTCACCATGTTAGCCTCCTGGATGGTCTCAATCTCCTGACATCATGATCTGCCCACCTCAGCCTCAGGCATCCCGCCACGACTGGCCTCCTTTTACTCTTAAAAATAGCTTACTTAGGTCAGGAAAGATTTTTTTTTGGCGGGGAGGGGGGCAGAATTTTGCTCTTGTTACCCAAGGTAGAGTGCAATGGCATCATCTCTGCTCACTGCAACCTCCGCCTCCCAGGTTCAAGAGATTCTCCTGCCTCAGCCTCCCGAGTAGATGGGATTACAGGCGCCCGCCACCACACCTGGCTAATTTTTTGTATTTTTAGTAGAAATGGGGTTTCACCATGTTAGCCAGGCTGGTCTTGAACTCCTGACCTCAGGTGATCCACCCACCTTGGCCTCCCAAAGTGTTGGGATTACAGGCATGAGTCACTGCACCTGGCCAGGAAAGTATTTATAGATATACCACAGCAACATTTATTGATCTGTTTTTGAGAAACCCACACACACTAGGTTCTCTTGGGGTTCTAAAGGGTCCTCATGTGAGCTTCAGGCTCCTCCACCAACATCAGACTGAAGGGATGCAGTTTATTTCCAGTTTTCTTAAAGTGATACACCTGGGACTGCCTGTAACATCAGAGATGTGATTTTAGCAGCACAAGTCATCCTGGACCACCACTTCTCTTATTCATGGTATTGGTCTTCCATTAATTCAGTCTAGCATCATATTTTCTCTTTCTCTCCTACTTTCTGTCTCACAACTCAACGATCTTACTGGAATATTTTTTTGAGACAGAGTCTCAATCTGTCGTCCAGGCTGGAGTACAGTGGTGCGATCTCGGCTCACTGCAACCTCCTCCTTCTGGGTTCAAGCGATTCTCCTGCCTCAGCCTCCTGAGAAGCTGGGATTACAGGAGCGCACCACCACGCCCAGCTCATTTTTGTATTTTTAGTAGAGAAGGGGTTTCGCCATGTTGGCCAGGCTGGTCTCGAACCCCTGACCTCAGGTGATCTTTCCGCCTTGGCCTCCCAAAGTGCTAGGATGACAAGCATGAGCCATTTAAGTCTTTTAATTATTTTTCCACATGTTTCTGCACAGCTGCATTTTCCCATTCACCGTTCCAGACCCAAGTGCAGTTGGTGCAGGTGCCCTCATTCCCATCTGTTCTGGTGCTTCCTTGGCCCTGTGCCTCAGACTCTCCATTCCCTTGAATCTGATGTCAGTTCCACTCAGTGGACATGACTTCTCTGTCTTCATCTTGCCTTGGATGAAAATGAAGACCAGGATAAGGCCCTCTCCTTCCCTGGTGACTTCATTTTGTGAGTACCCTGAGGGGACTGTCCAGGATGCCTGTAGGATTGCCTGCCCAGGACTCCTTTCCCACTGTTTTTCCCCCTTTCCACGTGATTGCAGTGGTAACAATGATTTTTTTTATTTCGACTCAATTTTCTGGCCCCAGTTGATTAACCCAGGGATGGGCACCTATGGCAGGCTGGGCCAATGAATCTTTTCTGGTCAATATTTGTTTGGAAAAGGTAAAGTCCCATCAGTTTCTCCTTGGGTACTTGCCTATGAGATATGCCGATGTCAATCACATTTCCCACTGAAGAAGTGGAAACAAGCCCAGTTGCAAAGGAAGATGATAATCATGTCATGAGCCTTCTATCTGAATACTTACTGCATGCCAGGCACTGCTCTAAGTGTTGTAGACATGTTAATTCATTGCATCTTCACAGCCCTTGGAAGTAGGTTGTTATTGCTACTATTATTTTTCCCAGATGTAAACACAAAAGCAGAGATGGAGAGTGTCCAGACGTCATTCAAGCCTCTAGTTCTAATCATTCCTTAAGGCTCCAGCTGCTGCAGTTGCTAGGTCCTATGAGACATTTGGGTCAGCTCACAATACATCTCTCCCTTCCCTTCTCTTCCCTTCCCTTCCCTTCCCTTCCCTTCCCTTCCCTTCCCTTCCCTTCCCTTCCCTTC